>NW_009209968.1:0-31723 GCF_000690835.1 Fulmarus glacialis
GTGAGCCGCCAGCTTCTCTAGGAGAATGTAGTGCCACATGTGGGTTTCCGAGGCAAGCTAAATTCTCACCCCGAACCAATTCGGGCTTTGCAAAGACCCCTGCATCCTTCCTTCGAGCAGCACTAAGGAGCCTGCAGCATGCACTCATCAGAGCTCTGCCTTAGCCTATGGAATGAGTCTCGCAGACACCTCTCTGGGCTGTTTGCACAGCCTGGCCGCCAAAAGCGGTGCCTCCTTGCAGACAGTCCCAATGGAGCAGAAGCCAGGCAGTAATGTAACTGACATTTCATAGAGGGAAACCAAACCAGACAGAGGCAAAAACCCCAAGTCCCTGACGTTACCAAGCTATGTATTTCCTTTCCAGCTTAGCACCTGGCATGGCGTACATCAGCGGATGTGACCTTTCTCAAGTCTCTCTCGGCAAACCTGAGTCACTTTGATGCACTTCTAAGTCACAGGAGAATGTGAAGAGAAATTGCAGGAGATAAAGGATCTGGGGTAGCCACAGTAGCAGAAACTGGTCATATATTTGTAGGGGAAAACCAAAAAAAAAGACAAAGGAGGAAGTGAACATAAAAAGCATAAACTTACGGACCTGCGTTTTTTTTTTTTAAATTATAGTAACTACTGAAACGTGAAATACATATGTTAACTGCCAAACCTGCAGTCTGAAAGGAGCGTTCAAGAACTGCAAAATCTGAAAGGAGCGTTCAAGAACTGCAAAACCCAGCTCATTCATAGAAATTTTTTCCAACGAGGCTCTCAAATACCATCTGTTCTTGTCCTAATGCTTCTCCAAAACTGAACGTAGTAATGCAACAAGCAAAACAAACCTCCATTTTAAACAAATAGCCTTGTTAGAACTCCAGGCAGCCATATATGATAGCCTCATATTAAGGGAGAAAAAAAATTGTAGATAGAAATCCCAAAGACAAGAGGGGTTGGTTTTTTGTTTGGTTTTCCTCGGGTTTTTTGTAGCAATCTGACCTAATCTCTGTCTGTGGCTAATTACAAAAAACAATGTAAAGGGCTGGCCATGTGGCCTGTAACTCATGGCTAATGCAGTAGAAAAGAAGTTAAAGTTATTAATGAGAAAATGGCATTATTCTCACCCAGAAATACAAAATTATAGGAATTATTAGTCAGTTTTACACATGGTTCTTAGAACAATCAAGAGGCCAATTCTAGTGACAACATTCATGCAGACAGTTTTGTATGTGCTTAAGTGACTTCCGAATCAGGGCTCTATGGCAACCAAGATGCATTTAATTTACAAATCATATAGGTTTACCAAGTACTCTAAATGCCAATACAGTTCACACTAAAACCAGAGTCAGCATTGGTTTGCAGAATAAAAGAAGAACTGACCTGACCTAATGCAGTCAGGTTATTGCATTACACTGGAAAAAATTTCCAGTACAGCCTTATCTTTATCAGCTTAGATGAAGCTGCACAACTTAGACTCTGTCTTTCTCAAGTGCCTGACAATGGGGAAATCTGAATGGCTGAAAAACAGGAACTTACTTTGTAACACAAGCCCATACTTTTGAGAAGGGAAAGTTTCATTTCTGGCACGTAGGAAGACAAGCGTGGGCAGAAGGCAGCATCAATTTGTTCAAGATTCTCTGCCTATTTTTAACTACTTTCTGCCATTTTAGGGAGGATTGGAACAAAAAATCCAAGCAAGTTTTTCACAGAAGAGTGACAAGACTGAACATGGCAATTAAAAAATATTGTTATTCCTTTATTTAGAGTGAAATATCTACATTAGTTTATTTAAACCGGCAGTCTACCAACACCCAAATCCTCAAAAAAATCAAATCCTAAATGCCTCCAATCCTATCAAATGTTATTATGGTTTAATTCTTCTGATAGGATTCTATGTCTTGGCACAGTGATTGGATACAGTTCTACAGCAGTACAGCCAGCACAGACTGGCTCACAGGCATGCATTAGCACAAAAGCCAGCAATTACAGCCTCTGAGGGCTTGCTATTACAGGCCTTCAGCCACATTTGTCTGTCTTCAGTTTTCCAAACGTTGATGAGCAAATGCAACCCGTCCTCAGCTACCCTACCTCTGCTGTGCACTTCCAGGGCCAGTATCAGTTCCTTCTTCAGCCAGAGGGAACCCATGCCCTAGTTTGCAGGAAATCTCTTGTATCAGGAAGCTGTAGGAAGGCACAAGAACACAGTGCACTCAGGCATCTTCCTGTGCAGTTAAAGAGGGCCAGAAAACAAGTAAGATTCGTGGAAAGAGCTGATGAGCCCACACCACAGAGGAGCTCTGCTGCCACTGCAGCACTTCTGGCAAGCCAACAGCTCATCCGTTCCTGTGGGCTGTGTTTTCACCATATAACCCACAACCTCAGATAGCTGATTAGTTATCTGCACCTTGCTCAGTTACGTGGAAACACCGTACTTGCTTTATTGCCTCTCAAGTGCAGCCTACAAACTTGATCAGCATCGTTTCCAATAATTTGTTGGGTGTTCCCTGGAATGCATTTCTTGGATTCATCCATTGCACTTTGCCATCCAATTCACTGCAAGATGAGAGCATTTAGGCCACAGCACACTTTCAAAGACCTCCACATTCACAACAGGGGCTCTATGTTTTTGAAGGGGCTGAGCCTTATCATCTTGAACGTCCCAGCAACTCTCGGGTCAGAACTGCTGCCAGGCCAGATTTAGAGAGAAAAACACTACACACAGCGCTCTCAAATCGCACAGAAAGCCAAGGGCAAGGCAGCATGTGAACTCAAAGCCTGCTAAGCCATAGGACTGACCATTTGGTTATCCTGCTTTCTGCGAGAATTATACACACTGGAGTAACTTTTTGCTCACTTGTACCCTCCAATCATACACATCATACATGTTCATCTAGCTGCTACCACAATTTATTTCAAAAAGTCACTATCACACTTCGTATATAATACAAATGTTTATATACATTGTATATACACTTCAAAATACGAAATCACTGCTAAGTACACCATATGTATAACATATAAGAAAACATATGTTTAAAAACATGTTTCTAGACACCAGTTGTATTCTTGAATACATTTCCTGTTGCGTATTTTGGCATATGCTTTGGTACTGTACTATATAAAATACCTATCTCTAATGAGTTATCTACTGAGGAGTTATATTTGAAGTGAAAAACACTTCTGAATTATATAACTTTCAAGTTTACTTCTCCTTCAACTTTTACACTGAGGTATATAAATTACATCAAAAGGTACTGACAATAACACTTCAGGTTTCTCTCAGACACTTCAGATTTTGAACGCTTTCCAAAACTACAGACTGATTAACTTGTGGTAAAATGTTACAGAAGTAAAATTCATTTCATACAGTGTACAGGCAAACCACCAGGTATTTTAACTGCACAGAGACCAAATCAAGAACACTTCTTCAGTTCTGAATGCAGGTTCCATTGACGGCATGCACAAGCTGATCATCCACATGAATGGTCAGAGCATAGTTTAGGCATCTATCCACTGTTACATGATCTTTGCACATCTTTGCTAAAATGCAACCCTTGAAGGCCCAGAGAGTCAGCACAGTGTTAAGAGCTCAGCTCTTGCCTCTTATCAACAGAGAACATCTAAGGAGTTACTCTTTTCTAAACCATCACAAACATTCATAAGCAGAAAAACTCTAAATGTCCATGTACATGTTCCTAAACCTGAGACATTAACAGACTTTTCCAAAATCCAGAGCACTGTCTGGAACCAAACTTGCTTGCGGGTTTCTCCCTACATCCACAGCAAGCAATCAAGTTCCACAAAAGTAGTTTTAGCTAAACAGTTTTACTGTGGAGATGTCCAAGCTTGACTGAAGCATATGATGATAGACACACCAGGGTATTCAGCACAACAGGATGTCCACCAAGGGGAAGCACACAGCATGTCGGTCGCACAGGGCTTATAGACAAAACATTAGTTATACACGGAAACTACTGAAGTTTACAGTGCAGACAAGTGGTACTCTACATTTCCCCCTGTTTCGAACTACAGTTTCCACTATAATGTTCTAATCAGAAATTACCATTCCCTTTGCTTTCTGGCAATCCGCATATTCTACTTCCCACACACATGAAGATCTCCATGGAGATTTCCAAACAGTTGGAGATCTGGAGCTACCTGGTGATCTTGAGTAATTCCATTTGTTGGCCTGACAATGGGGATACTGCTCAATGTGTTAACATGACATTTTCTCAATGGATATGTTTGAAGAAATGCAGAAAGGAGAGAAGTGGCATTGAATAGCCATCTCTCAACAGTCACTTAACAACTAGCACCAGAATTCTTGTGCTATTCTGGTGCACGGCCAGCACAAGTTACTGTGGGATGGCTGGAAGATAACGGACACATAATGAGCGATCCAAACTAGGCAGCTGCAGGCTGTGCTAAGCTTGAAGGTCGTTTACAGAGATAGGGAAGTTTGAGAAACTGAGTACTTGGCAAGAAATCAAAGAAGTTGGACTGAAAAGCAAGTAAAAGAGGATGTCAGCAAGGACACAGATGTTACAGAACGAAAGCGCGTGGACAGAAGGCTAGCACAAATCATAGCCGAGTTACAAGCGCGTGAATTATTGCAATAGCCTATGGGAGCTGTGTGTTGGGGGGCGTGCTTATGACAACTGTATAAATTGAATTAAAGCTGTGTAATAAAGTGGCATTAACCTGATCATATTGATCGACTGTGTTGTGTCCGTGACTTCCACGTCAAGTTACCAGCAATGACAACCGTCTCTAGAGGCACAGCTGACAAATGCCACTCGACCAAGAAGAAACAACTTGAAAAAATGGAAGCACAAAGGAAGCTGGCTAGGTTCATCAGGGGACATTCTCCACCTAAAGTGAGGAGAGTTCATTTGGGAACTAGACTGAAACACTGGAGATAACTTGCACTGAGAACAGAGAGACATGCTCTGCTTAGCATCTCAGAATTGTAAGACAAGATATAAACTCACTCATAAAGCAGGTCTTTTGATTTCCCTGTTTTTCCGTCTGCTCAATGAATCAGCTCTTACAGCTTCATAAACATTTCATTCAGTCCAAAGACAACTGCCCATCACTACATACAGAATTGGCTAGAAATGCACGGAGGACTATTATCAACTCAGCCCTGGCAACAGGGATGCTGCAGGATCTGCCTAAGAGAAAGAATCACATGATTCCACCAAGAACAGCTACTCCCATGGGTCCTAATGCCAAAGGGGCTGCTCATTGAGACTCAAAGGAACCGAAGCGCAATTAAACAGTTACACACATCCACACATACAGCCACAGAATGCTCTGTCACATGACTTGATACAATTGATTGGCTCAGAAATGCAGGAAACAGTAATGCAATGTGGAGTCAGTTTTTGATGAGACTAGAATTGGAGTCAATTTGTTCTTCCTGGATAGGAATTCGAAAGCTCCTTTCTTCTGAAAGACAAATAATAAAAAAAAATACTGTACAGAGTAGAAGGGGCAGGAAAAGGGAAGCCAAGGACTTTTCTAGTTTCATGGGTGACTGGGCACTTATGAGTGACATTTAGGTCAGTGCTTGCCTTTCCAGCCAGTGCTAGGAAACACCAGAAAATACACTTTACCATTTTGCTCTGTGAATGGAACATGAGGCAGCTGTGGGCTGACTCAAGAGTCAGGCTGCCACTTAATTCTGAATATAGAGTTCAGCTCTTCTCAGTCAAACCTTTCCTGAGTTTGCAGGAGACACTTCAAGACAGTTCATTTCTATGTAGGCAAAAAGGTTCACAATACACTCTTTTAAAGACTGTTGATTCTGGATCCTCTCTGTACTGAATAGAATTCCCTGCACAAAATCATTACATCATTTTTGCAGGGACTAAGGGAGGAAAAAGCTAGGAGGAGTTAAAATCAGAGAAAAAGAGAGAGAGAGAATCCTTCTGCATGGCAACAAGCAGGGGAATCTGTACTCTGTAAGAATGCAAACTTGAGACTCTATGACCGCCAGTGCATCAGGACTAAATAGAGGCTCAACCACTGGTATTAACTGCAGATGACACTGTGCTACTTAGCCAGGTAGACTTCATTATGACTGAAACAATTATCAAAGTTCAAATAGGGGCCCTGATTATTCTCTTTCCTATACAACTTTTCCCCATAAAAAGAAACTCACGCTGATGGTTGTTTTTATAAGGCCTCCTCTTGGTCTCTTTTTTGGCTGCTTGGATAATCAACAGGAGGATGGACATTCCACTCACCATGAGCAGTATCAGACAAATAAGGATAAGTGATAAAGACCCTGGAAGAAAAACAGAAGAAGAATACACTAAAAAAGATTCATGGTTCCAGCTGGAGTTTCCATGGCTTTCCAGCTTCAAAAGAAGGAACCTAGAACTCCCGAAGTACCCCTGAACCACAAAGCCTGAAAGTCCCAGCTGCCAAGCAGACTAGCACGAAGTCTGGAATCCTGTGCGTGTCTCACGGAAAGACTGTGTAAAATACAGACATGGCTTCTGAGAAAAGTTTCCAATTAAATGATTTTCAGGTGAAAATTCCTGACCAGCTCTAGTAAATAGAGAGACTACACGTGGTCATTCCCTCTCCTTACCCCAGTTAGTCTCTGTGGGGCTGGTCGTATCCGGGCAAATGAAAGTAATCACACTGGGTCTGGATGGTGAGAATATTGCAGTCGACATATTATTCTTGTGCTCAGTGGTGGAAAGATTCAAAGCAGGTGTTACACTCTGAGAGGCAGCTGGCTGTGTGACATGGTTGCTGCAAACAGCATCATGTGTTTTCGTCCCTCGTTGAAGAGTGTTTTTCCCAAGAATGCTGCAGCTAGAGATGCAAAATAAATTAGCATAGTTTTTCAAACAGTTGCAGTAATGACTTTATAAGTGATCTCCATGGAACAAGTGAGTGAACATTACAATTCTTGTTTTATCAATACAAACTCAGGCTTAACCTTTCCTAGATTCTACAGATATCTGAAGAACAACTAAGCTAATCAAAGTTATTACTGGAAAAAAACTGACATTCTGTTTTTCTTAGCATCTGTGCACGTAACAGCCTTGGAGCACAGCGACATTTGGCATGGGAACTTTTTGCTACAGACACAAAACATCTAGATGTTTAAAAAAAAGGCTGAAAATACTGTTGTTGCCGTAAGTGAAGAAAGAAAGGGCAGAAAGCAGACAGATGCTTCAAACCAGTACACAGACTGCTCAAGGCTCCCCAGAGTCATGAGGAACATGGTTTCACTGCACCTACTGCAGGTTTACTCTACACACCATGATTTGGGCATCAACTGCTACAGAAGTAAACCCAAAATATTGCTCTGAACACGTCTGGATCAGTGATACATACTTGGTCCAAGGTCGACAGTTTTCATTTTCCCCTATGGAATAAGACCCTTCAGGACATGGTAAGCATACTGGGGAAAAAAGAGAGAGGCAGAATTTGAGTTCAGTTAGCAACATAACTGTATGACAGCTACACAGCAATTACACTAAGAGCTTATACAAGTAGTCTAGCTTTCAGACCAGACCCAACGAAACCCACATAGCCTCTAAAAACCATAGTCATTGGGTCAGAAGTAACACAATATGCTCAGTGGTTCATTTTAGTCTGCAACTGGCAAGGTTTCCTGTTTTCTCTACTGGCTAATTACGGATATTAACAAGCAGAGCATTAAGACTTCTGACAGCTCAGGAATCGCAGAGCAACAGTCTGCACAACTACCCTGCTAGAACACTTGTGTGGAGATATCAATGAGACAAATGACAACAGCTTTTACACTAGAAGTAACAACCATCTCATCTGAAGCGGAGGCAAGAGTTTGGAGAGTCTAACACATCACTAACTTACCACTTCCCAGTGTAAAGCTGACATCTGGCATGTAACCTGCCATACACTTGCAAATTCTATCAGAGGTCTTCTCACACTTCTTCACTTCCACACTCCCCTTCCCTAGCAACAACAGAATAAAGGGCAAGTGAGAGACAAGAAATAAGAAAGAAAAAAAATCAATTACTCAGTGCCTATCTGATGTGCATAGAAACAACTGCAGAGAACAGAGTTTATTAACAATTCTGAAGACACCAATTTTCAGGTAGTGCAAGGCTGCTTCCCTTTGAAGGCTCTACCATCAGTACCAACCAGGAGATATAGCTATTGAAATAACAACCCAGTCTTTGGACTTGGTCGTCTCCAGTGACAGGCCTTATGACATCAATCTTTGAGGAGCACACAAAGATAAGAAAGCATATGAAGACTGATTGCGTCCCAAATTTATATCAAGAAATGACCATTACACAGCTGACTTACTAGCGTTGCAGATTGTACAACTCTGGCAGAAGTTGTGGTTGTGCTCACTGCTAAAGTATTCGTCTTGACAGGGGGCACAGACCGTGTCTGTTGTTGCTGTGCAGCGGATTCTCATTCTTTCACCTAGAACAAAGACCACGTAGAAGGAGGAACTGATTGTTATCAGAAGGAAATCCTCTTCATTTTCATGCATTAGAATGAGAGTGCCCGGAAAGCGACAGTTCCACTTACAACTCTGGCTAAAAACATTCAGCAGATTTAGACATGCCAGAATACCTAGAAGTTTTGACCCACAGCATCACTGTAAATTAAGCAGCTAAAATGGGCTAGCAGGGGCCTGATGACTTGCTGAGAGTTGAGGCAATGCCCCAAATGATTCTCCCAGTGGATTCCAAATATCACTTCTCTAGACCACATTTTCATAAAGTTTAGACATCACAGTTTGCAGCCAATGTCAGTTAGGAAAAAAAGCAGATTTTTAGCATAGCAATAGGTCTGATCTCCAGTGTAATACAATGGCTTTATGACAGATCCTGCCTTCCCTTATGAGATAAATCATGCAATTCATCCTGAAGTAATCCCAAACAAAAGATGTACAATATACAAAAGGTACAAAAGATGGCAATGGACTGCTCAGGTTTGCAGAAAATTCATTAGTGAAGCAGTCAAGAATAAATGTTTCTAGTATCTTTCTGTTGGCATTCTGAAAGCTCATTAGGCATGAAAGAATGCGGTTGTATTTTGATACGCATCTGTACTGCACCCAACAACATCAAAGATGTTACTAGCTCCATTTCATAAACAGTGAGATGCAGCGCAAGATGTAAGGCAGGCATTTGTTACTATCCCAAACAGTATCTGTGTATCACACATTGCATTTAGAAACAAGCTCTGAATGCCTGCGCCCACACTGTATGATACACAGTACTTACACAGAAGTTCGGCTTGATGCACTAGATGACAAGGTTCGTGAGCAAAGCGACTTGCCCAAACTGAAACAGCAAGTTAACAGCGGATTTTGGAAAAGGAGCCAGACACGTTCCTTCTATCTCACTAGCTTCTCTCCGTACAACACAGGCTGCCGGAACTATAGACAGCTTTAATGACTAGGATTTTTACAGTTGAACTTAAATACATCCTTATTCTCACAGACTGTTTCTTTCATTTTGGTTCTCCATTCTCCCATTCTGTAGGTGAACAATGAGCACCAAGTCTCTTGCTCACTCTAACTTTCTCTGCCTTCTATTGAGTGCTATCAGTGGCAAAATACAGGAGATTTTTAGTGACCAAAATACATGCAATACACTTCTACATTTTTACCATCTATACAATCAGGAAGAGACCATGAAGAAATGTTTCCCCAACAGCAGCAGATTTGCTAACAATGCAAAAAACCCGATAAAAGTTTTTTCAGCGTAAGGAAGAAAAAAAACTTTAGATAAAGGATTATCTGTATCTGCACACAAGTATGCCTTTCTTTAAATTGAGTTCAGAAACACTCAGATTTAAATAGTTTTGAAAATAATGCAATAAACTGCTTCAAGCCTTAGATTAAAGGTTGAATTTATTCCAGTTAGCATCTTTGAAGCACCAGTTCATACCATATCCATTTTGTGTAGTAGACTTAATTTTGAAAATAAAAAGTAACTATTCTGAAAGATGCACATAAAAACATACGCAAGATTTTAAGGTGTAACTGCATTTACAGACATGATCTACGCTCCCTCTAGGCACGCAGATGTACCATTCTTTTAGTACAGTCAATATTGACTGTACTAAAAATAATCCCTTCTGTTAAGGGGATTGCCCCTTGAACAGCAGTATTATCTATTAATTGTTGTTACTCTTTATCACTAAGTAATTTCTACAATGAAATCCCAACTATTAAAGTATTTGAGGTTTGGTATTTTGCATTTGTGCTTCTCAATACAGCATTGCCTTCAGAGATACAGAGATTGTGGAAAAAAACACATATGCGTGCCCAGAATTCAGACTAATTCAGTTTCTACAAAAAGAAAGGAGGAAACAAATACATTTCCTGTGAAATTACACTTTGCTAATATCTGTCTATGAATCAAGCATATCTTTTTCTTTAAAAAACCATGAAGTCTTAAGTAGTATAAACCTTCCTACAAAAGAAAGCTTAAAAAACATCTTTAGCAACAGAATTAATTACCTGAAGTTTTACATTATTATGCAAGATTTCTGAGCTTCTTTATGTGATAGGTAAAGGACTGTAATGTAAATGCTACCATCTTTTCTCAGCTAATATTCCCACAATGAAAATGCACCAGACTGACACATTAAGGAAGCTAAGCCACACATAAGAAGTTAAAGAACATGTAGCTCTTTCAGAGAGGATTCCTAAATTTAGTATGTTATAGAAATAATCTTTGTCAGTCTAGACCGATATGAAAGTTTCCTCATCAAATGCTTTTTCTCCATGTTATGCTTCCTACACTTGAATGATATTTCCATCAAGCTGTTTTCTACCACCCATGGGTTATTAACCGATAGATATTACATAGAGCAAGTATAATTTTCTCTGGATGTGTGTTACTTACCAGGGGCACAGTCCTTGCAGCATTTTTCATGGAAAAGGTATTGATGTTCCTTGCATTTCAATCCCAAGCAATGGCTAATAGTGACTACCAGCAGCAAGAACAAAACAGTAGAAAAATGCAAGTAAAAACCTACAGCTACCATAATGCAGCCCTACCGTCCCAGCAAAATTCTGATAGCGGCAAACTCTTGGAGAAGTGATTCTAAACCACTGGTGACCAGAACAAATTCATATGTCAGCTGCTGGGAAATTCCCAGCATGTGCTCCACGCCCCCATCCTTCTTCCCGCACCCCACAAACCTGTTTTTTGCAGTTCACAATTGAAACATTCACAGGCAGAAAGACAGCACGCTGAATAGCGTTATGAAAAGACTTCTATTCATAGCCTTAAAACAGAGTGCTTCCAGCCAGGTACGTACCTCTCTACATAGTATTAAAGCACAGGCCTTGAATGCCAGGAGAACTAGAAGAGATGATCCTTGTTATTGTAAAGAGGAATATTAAAGCAATACAGAGGTAACGCCTGAAAACCTTTACGGACGAGCGCCATAGGTAAAATGAAACATAGCCCACATAGGTTTGCTCCTTAAAAGGCGAAGTACAGACAGATTCTCTCCCCTTGGTCTCACAGTAATGGCAGACCCGTGACTTTTATTGCTGCATGAAAACCAACGTTGTTAATGCATTTCTCTTCTCAGGGAGGATGTGGAATCACAAGTCATCAGTCATCTTGATATTGCCCTCAGGAGCTAGCAAAAGCTACAGATGAGAAGCATTTCCATTTCAACTCTTAATATGAGACTCCCTGCATTGCCATTGAAGAAAAGTAAGCTCCTGACTCCAAAATAGAGACTTTGTGTTACCCCTACCATTTGCTCCCATGGAAATAAAAGCTTCCAGCAGCGGTGCGCTCTGCAAAAGCAAAGGATGCAATATTCACGTACCAGCTACTTTTGATGCCTATTTTGTTCCACAGAAGCATGTTAACTCTGGAATCCAAACCCCAAGAAGGCTTCTCCATCCGGCTGGGCAAGCCAGCAACAACAGGACAGAAGTGGAGGAGGCTGAATAGCATGCTGGCCTTGCAGTCCTGCCCTCGCCTAACACAAATATGTAAAGTAGAGAAAAAATTGATCATACTAGGAATTAGTCAGTTTAACTTTCTAGGCTCGTTATTAGAATTTTACCAATTTGATCTTATTGATCTAGGATCTAAATTTTAGGTCTTCCAGTTCTAAGAGACTTGAGCAATTCTTATGCAAAGGCCCAAGTAAACCAGACATCCTACGTAATCAAAGATGTTTTATTTGTTAGTTAAAAAACAGCCAGAATTCCCAGACAAAGCAGATCTACAGTCAATTTACATCTAAATGCAAAGGAGATTTGATTGCAACGAAAGTACATTTGGAATCCAATTAGCCTGCAGTATTTGGGAGGACTGAATAGCAATATCGTGGCATGTTTTATCCAGAACTGCTGCTTTTCATTTCTTTCTTAAATTTCTGTTAGACTGTTTAAGAGTGGAAGGGGAGACAAAAGTGTTACAAAACAGCAACTATTTTTCTACTTCTCTTATTTTCCAAGCATTTTGGAAAACCACCACTATGGAAAAGAAGTTATACCTTAAAACCATTCTTTTCAAAAGGAAACAAAGCTGACAGCAAGTAAACCATACCAGCTGAACCTCAACTACCTTCACACTCAGTAGCTGCATGCAGGAAATATCCAAATCTCTTCCCACTGTAGTATCACACTCTATGCCATTCAAGTGGCTTTACGCCTCATGACTCAGTCATTCCCTCAGCACTATTTAACCAGCTTTTCCCCCCCCCAATTCTCTTTCACAAGCAGACTTTACCTATTCAGTAACTCAATTATTACTCAGTAAGAAGCTGAAAATGCAAACTTCTATGATGTTCACAAAAAAGATAAGGTTAAAATTCTGCTATATAAATTTAAACTGAAAACTCCCAAATTACTAGAGCAGTGATGATGAATCACTGATATTCTTGTTAAGGATACTTTAATACAAATTAAATGCTCATTTAATAAAAGCAGTTAGCACACAAACTTCATATACCATCTTGAGAATTCAACTTTTATATATGGCATCCTTAAGTGTTACCAGGCTTGATATTGCCAGATTCCTTTACGTGGCCATATTATGCAAGTAAATAAAACAGGGAGAAAACACAGCGATTATCCCATAGCATTTCGCATCTAGCAAAATCCTTGGCTGGATTTTCACCAATGCAAATTAACCCCTCCCAAATGCTGCTTGGCATTGCTGTGGGGATCACATGTGCCACCAGCTGCTCCCAAAAAACAGCCTGATGCAGCTACTCTGGCTGTAGTAGGAGAGGAGAGCTTCAGAGTGGTGAATTGAGCCATGCTATGGCTCAGCAATAAGACCCTGTTCCTGTTCTGCTTTTATTTAATATACATGCACCATTTTTGACTATAGACGCTTATCCTAGATATTCTAAACAAGCTTTTGAATTCTGGAAAGACAAAACATGTCCGTGAGATAGCAGTACTCAGATACCAAGTCCTATTAACAGTAGGCAAGTTGCTTGTGTACATGAAGGAAAAAAAAAAAAAAGAACATGGAACTCAAAACTAGTGCTTAATAAAAAGCTTTAAAGACAAAGTCACTAGATTCCTTAGGGATTACAGGCAAATAAGGGTTCCCCTATGGGAAAGGGCCTACAAAGATCTGAGAAAGACTGAGCGCATATAAAATACCTGAAGAATTTTTATAAATAAATAAGTCTATGGACAAACTAGAATAGTTTGAACTTCTAAAATTCCAGGACAGGAATAATCTCATATACCTCCAAATCTCACCATGCAGTCCGCTTTATCCTTACAGCTGTTAGTTAACATATGATCCTGATTTCTGGCAGAGAAAAACAAAACACATTAAGGTGCAGAACTCCATGCATACATCAAAAAAGAATTTTTCGCAGTTGTTCCTCAAGTTTCAGATTTATCAGGAGTGTGGCAAATACTGCAACAACAGTACATACCTTAACATTTTTGCAGTTGCTAGCCAAATACTGTGTTACCCTGTATTTTTCAAAGGATTCCATGCTGACATTATCACAAGATTAAACTAAGACTGCGTATGCATAACCTTTGCCTCTATTGACAAATAAAGTTCCAAATTTCATCATCATATTTCAGCTGCTCAAGAATTCCTCTGCAAACTAGCACTTGTTTTCTAAGCATCAAGTCTGACAAGATAGAACTTGTCCGCTCAAATTATATCTAAATTGAATTATGCAAACAACTAGAGTATATATAATACAAGAACACAGTCAGGACATTTATACAATTATCAACTAATATTACTAAAAGTTTTGTCTTGACTAGATTGCGAACAACCACATTGCAAAACTGTATGTTTACATGTATAATTTTGTTCAAAGTGCAGGTAATTGCATAGCTATGAAGCCTTAGTTAAAACAACAGCAAAGCAAAACCTAGACCTTTTGCCAATAAATCTAAAACAGCCATACCTATGACTTCTGCTAAGCACCACATTTTTAGACACAGGATCTTGTTTTGAACATCTCCAACTTCTAGCCATATTAAAATCTCACTACCCTGCAATCAAGTACATGTGGGGCGTTGGTAAAGGGGTGAAAGGAAGTGGGGGCTGACTAACATGGCAGACGTTCTAAGCTCATTTTAACACGAGATTATCAACTGAATTTATCCCTCTCTTACAGTTCTTTCAAAATCGTATTTTAATTTGTCTGTCTCCTGAAGAGTTTCAATTTTTCCCACTCACTGACAAACCTAAAAACAGCAACATTTCCAAAGCATGGAGAAAAATATTTAATGAAAAAAGATATATGTATATAAGACGACACTGATACAAGCCACTTAACAAAAACAAAAAAACAAAAAAAAAACAAAAAAAAAAAAGAGAGGGAATACTGAAACAGAAATAGACAGCAATACTTATATTTACATTATATTAAGAGAATAAATTTAATCAAATATAACATCTCACTTGGATTTTCAGGCAACCCTTCAGAAAGAGGGGTTTTTACAGTACAGATGGAACCAGAGTAAAAATAAATTTTCTATTTTAGACAGTAGTGGATATGACCCTTGGGTTGCAAGATGCTTTCTAGAGATTACCCAAAACCAGACTGATTAAAAAGCTTCCCAAGTGCTGACTGTACGTTGCTCTGGCAAAAGCAGTTCAAAAGCAAAGCCTGAATTTCCCCCAGCTTCATCATTCATGAGTTCATCATTAATTTGCACAGAGGCAAGTACTAGTTTTAACAATAAATTTTAAGTTAAGTAGTATGAAACCCATTGCTCTGTTCAACATCTCTAAGACCACGAAGAAACCTTCCCCGTTGTTTCATTTTAGAATGAAATTTGATTTTTTAAGACATAAGCAATCTCAAGTCTCTCACATTCCTAGTGCAGTTGCAAATACAAAACCTGTCACACTATAACCAGTTTTCTTTTTAAAGTAGATGCAGAAGAGTTTCTCTGTAACATTTAAAATAAGTTCTTCCCCACAGCTCCTGAAGATAGTTCAGCAATGGCAGGAGAACTTGTATTAAATTCTCAACAATACATAAGTAGGTTGAGATGCATTGAGAAAAATACTGGAAGATTAGCCAATCAGTCTATGTATGGATATTCTCATGAGGTCAGAACACACATATTTGAACCACAATCCCCTTTACAAAAGCCAACATCTTTCAGTGTTATTTGTGATTTCCATGGATCAGCAGCTATGAGGGCAACAAGAAGAGTTAAATATTTAAGAAGCCTCCACCAAATATGATTAGCCAAAAGCAGCTGAAACTTTAGCTGGATTAGCTGTACAAACCAGGGCGAACTGATATAGTCCAATACCTGCCCCATTATATATGGACCTTTTTTTGCCCCTCACACCAAAGGCAACAGAGCTATAGATCTTATGTATGGACGGAAGTTTTTTTTTTTAAGTCTAGGACAACGCACTGTAGGCATATAACACAGATAGCAGCAAAGTAACTTTCTGTCTGTTTGGGCGTCGGATTTTTTTTGTCTTTTTTTTTTTTTTTTTCTTTTTTTTTTTTTTTTTTTTTTGAAAGCAAGAAAGTGCTTCAGAGCTCTGGAAAAGTGAGCAGAATCAGAACTCCTCATGGACATTACGTGCATAGTCCATAAGCTTGCTGCCTGTGAAGTATTCACTGTATTTCAGGATCTCCTCCAGCTCTAAGTGATGGTTTTGATTTTCATCTGCTACTGCTATCATTTGCTTCGCTTCATTTAGGGCATTGTATTCATTCCTAGGATCCATATATTCCTAAAACAAATAAGAAAATAATTTTCAATCACTAAGCACACATTTCCACATATCACAATAATGAACCTGTGCTCTATGTAAGCTTCAGCAATTATGAGAATAACGTAAGTGAACATAAATCATGGAAAAAGGTGTTAGCACATCTTTTTAACAGGCTTACATCTATCTCCCAGATATTTTTCCATTCACTGCTTCCTTGGCTGTTCTCAACAGATATCCACATTTTCTCAGCTTATGCCAGTGTCTAAAAATAAAAATATTTTTGACATTTTGGTTGCAACTCACTATCAAATTTGGTGTTTTTTGTGAAGAAATATCAATTCAAAATTTAAAAGTGGCACACTGTCGATCTGTATGACCTCAATTTTCTTGTTTCTGGAGATAATCTTTTTGGAACATGTTCAATTTAGAACTTTCTTGTTCCATTTTAAACCACCAGGCAGACATTACAGAGGTCAGAAGTCTCAGAAACAAAGCATTTTGCTCCTTCACCTAACTTGAAATAGATTAAAAGTTTTCAAGCAGTGCACTTTAGTTCATCACAGAAGACTCCATATTATCTTCAATTTCTTCCCAGATGTGACATACATGTGCGTGCATCCATGTGTGTGTATGTATACAAAGACTTCAGAGATAAAACAGCTGTTTTTAAAAGAAAATTCTCAGTAAAAAGGCTATTAACATTGT
This sequence comes from Fulmarus glacialis, assembly GCF_000690835.1. Taxonomy (NCBI): domain Eukaryota; kingdom Metazoa; phylum Chordata; class Aves; order Procellariiformes; family Procellariidae; genus Fulmarus; species Fulmarus glacialis. The sequence continues at coordinate 16,881 of NW_009209968.1, forward strand.
TTATGTCACAATATAACTGTTTATCCATACTACCACTATCATTCATACCCACACATTTGCATACTGAGAAGGTTAGGAACTTTAAGATTCATCCTGTCTCAGGGAGAACACCAACATTTTAGAGGTTCTCTTTTCACACTGCCTATGCTGCAGTTTGAATTCTGCTAGTCAAAGTACATTCCTACATCCAGAAAGGAAAAAAAGCCAGAAACGAGCCACGAGCTTCTTCCATTGGCCACAAAACTGCCACAACTATAGGGTGCAAAATATTTGATGTTGTTTGGTAGACTCTTCTGGAGACAGAATTATTAGAAGAAAGCCTTAATTCTGCAAACCAAACTCCAAAAAGGCCACAAACTAGAATCCATACTTGAAAATAATAATTTGTGTTTTTAAAAAAGAAAAACACTCTGAAAGACAAGAGATCTCTGCTATTTTCTAGGCTAGCGGGGCCCCAGGGTTTGTTGGTTGTTGGGTTTTTTTGGCTTATTTTTGTTTTTTTTTTTTTTCTTTTTTAAATGAATATATAGTTTGCCCGTTACTCCTTTTGCAACTGAAAGTATGACTCATTGTCCCATTAACCAGTGCACCTAATGAAATCTGTGACTTGCTTTCATGCACTCCATATCCATACAAGTGTCTATGTGACAACAAACCCTAAAAGCATACCTATGAATAACAGTTGTGCCGGGAAAACTCCCCCTCCTCTTTAACAAAAAGCATAAAACACTATTTGCAAGCACTACTAATAAAGTAGATACACCGTACGGTTAATTCAAATATTTTTGGACTTCATATTCTCTAAAGCAGTTTCAATCCTGTATTTAAAAACCAACTATTGGTTTTAAAAACATTAGAACTACTATTTGAGGAAGACTTACCTCCAGCTCTTCCATTGTGACAATACCATCATGGTTAGCATCAATGAGCTCCTCAAATTCCTTCCTTCTATCTTTTACCCAGTCATCATCAATATCTTGAGCTTGCTGGTTCTCTACAGTACCAACAGGTAAGGAAATGAACTCTGAAAGAGTAAGTTTCTTATCTCCGTCTTGATCTACAACAGAAGTATATAATAACAGAAAAGTATTTGCTTAATGCCCATTAAAAATGACAAATTCCTTCACGTCAGAGATGTCATTGGTACAGTCTGCCTGGTTTCAGCAGTCCACAATCCTGACTCTAGCAGAGAAGAATAGTTACCATTTATATCTTTGGTTAGCCAAAAACTCTCTGTATTATAGTACACACACAATGTTTTAGAAAGCTAAAAAACATACACTCATCAATATACTAAACAAAAAGAATTTTACTGGTCCTGAAGGACACACCAGGTGGCAAGCTGGGCTTTTTTTTTTTTTTTTTTTAAATTTTTGTTGTTTACTTTTTCAACAATCTACTGCAATAGAAAGTTTCTTACAGCTGTATCCAGTCTCCCCTTGTATTACCATTCAGGTAAATTAATACTCATAAAAGACTGCGTACTGGAATTGTTCTGTCTGTGCGTGCCACACACTCTTCACATTTATTAAGCTAACAACTAGCAAAGTCATAGTTCTCTTTTTTTTTTAATCCAGGTGTTCTAGCAGTTTTAAATAAGGATCACTATTGACTCAATAGGAAAAAAAACATGTGTGCCAATACTTATGAATTTAAAAAAAAATACTGTTTTCTTAGAAACCTCAACCATTTATTTCCATGACTGTACGTCACGATTCTTACATGGCTGCTGTACTGGGGAAGTACAAAGCAATTAATGCCCTCCTCACGGAACATTCACATCAATATATTTTATAATATTTTACTATTCATCAAACCTTTTCTACTATTACCACAGTGACCCTACAATGCAGCAGCACTTCGGTGTCAAATAGTGTCAGCTGATCTTCTCTGTATGAAGTGCTCGGAGTATCTTTCTAACGTAGAATGTTGTGCTGTTCTTTAACAACCAGAGACTAGATTTAGTCTTGAGAAATGCACAGACAACTCCACAGAGATGCCAGCATTTGTGCTAAGTTTGTTTTTCTTACTCATCACATTAGAAGATGTGTAGAACAGAGCAAACAAGATGTGCCAAAATTTCAGACTGACCCATGACAGTGCAATGACCTAACAAAGTCTACCCAATAAAATAGTTTTCAAGTAAACAACTCCCAAGAAATGTGTTTTAAAATGGCATACCCAAATCTCGGATGATTTCTTTCACCATGAACTTCAGCATTCCTCTACTATGCTCTGGATGAAGAAAGGACAAGAATTCTTCTTCATTCAACAACAGATCAGGAGGTGGGTTGTCAGCTTGGTACCATCGATCCTTCAGGTTATCTAAAACTTCCTGTGCTAGAAATTTAAGAAAAAGATTTAAGCTATCATGTTCAATTTATTTAAAGTTCTTAAAATATACCTTCCCCTGTTACTCAATTGTTTAAACAAGGATGACCTATGAACCAGTTATTTTACAGTTCAACTACCAGGGAAAGCGGATGCTGAGGGGAAACAAAGTGCAATTAGTTTCGTCTAGTTTGTGCTGAAACATTAGGAAAGATCCTTTAACCAAACAACTGAACTGAAATTAGGAGATGAAAATAAAGATTTAGCTACACCTGTATCAAAACTTCAATGTATCAAGTGAAAAGTAACTAGTATTGTTAGCTGGTTCCGGTAGGAGGTATGAATAATTCAACTTTGTTCAGTACTACTTGTTCTCCTTCCTTATTTTCATATTTTGAAGCCCACTACCAACAGAAATCTTTCACCTGACTGAATACCAGTAGTACCTTTCTTCTGAACGAATCATTTTTGTTTTCTACTTCAAACCAGTTCTGCACACAGAAATAGCCACAACATTCTTCAAATTCAAAATATTCTTCAGATTGCAATTGTGACATCACACACCTAGTTAATATCTACAAGAAAGGAAGATGTCAACCAAGTATTTTCCTACCCAAATAATAACCATAGAACAAACCCTTTAACATTTAGTGCGTTTTCTTCTAAGACTAAATAACATGACTATCATTAAACCTAGAAAGGTGCTTCCAATCTGTGACACACCATTGTACTAGTGCTTTGGCTAATAGCACCACATAGGTTTATTCTACTCTACAGCACTTGTTAAATCTACCACAGGTAAGAAAATATTCTTTGCCAACACAGCGGTTCCAAGCATGATCAAAGGGACACATTTTATTACTCCAATTTTATAACACTCAACTTTTCTTATTTCAACTTGGCATTTCTTAACACAACATTATCTAAACCAAAACCAGTTGTATTATTGTTTTGAACTCTTTTTAGCTATGTTCAAGCTCACAAGATTTGAGTTAACAAAACAGTACAGTGACCTACCACAAAGCGATGATTGAATTATGCATACTCCACGCAATTTTAAGTGCAGAACTTTTTTCTCCAGCCACACCGCAATTCCAGATAGCACCCTCACCTTCACAAAACTACATATATGAATTAAGCTTAAGAATTGTATTAAACAGATTATAAAAAAGAAAAATCAAAGCGTGGTTTTTACAGCAATCAACAATACATTTCAATGGACAGCTGTTCTTTACAAAGTATCTAACTGAAAAGGCAGTATAAGCAAAGCCATAAAGCAGAGGACTAGGAAAGCGATGAAGAGACTTCTGCCCTGCCTCTGCTCCTTCCTTCTTCCTTTACCCTGTCAAAGGCTCAGAATTTAAAAGACTCACCTACCCAGAGAGAACTTAGATCCTTAGACTCAGATACATCATCCAGTATTTCAGCCTAAAAATGTGATTTGTTGAAACTATGAGAGATTTAAGAGGGTAGCTCTACAAAAGAAAGTTTGGAAACATCAAGAACAGATGCTAAGCTAAGCACCAAGAAATTTAGTTTTCAGTTACTTAAGGATACAAGTATTTATTATTCCTTTTAGCTACCTTGTCTATTCTATATCAGAAAGCATTCTGACTTCAGACCTAACCCCTGCGTATGTTTTAGTTATCACTATAATTTAATAAAGGGAAATATTTTTGCTTCAAGGAGCAAATGCAAGTTGAAGTACACGTGTACGAACAGATACATCAGCACCAAAATCACTTTGTATTTCCACTTCTTTCATCTTACACCACGCGGACAAGCACTTTTTAGTTGGGTTTAAAAAAAATCACTTAAGAATCATAATTTGTACATGAGTTTCCGCTAAAACCATGCATCTGATTTGAAGAAAAAAATCACCTTGCAACACACAACATGAATATTATGTGCACCTTATGGTCCTGAACATAACCAAACAGGAAAAAAATACCTGTATAGAGTATTCTTTTTCTGGTGTAGGCATTTTCTAAATGACACACTGGAAAAAATACTGTCTGTAACACACCCTGCTATCTGTAAAATACACTAACAAACACAAATCTGAAGCATTTGCTTTTCACAAGTTTTAAAACCACTCTGCAAGACTATAATCTTCAGATAATAAACTTTTTTTTAAATTTAATAAACTGTCTTAAATAGCTCCTGCATCCTTTTGGTTGCTGAGTTACAAGAGGGGAAAAAACCCAACGGTCACATTTACATTTTTGAACTGCTAGTTGCAATTAAGAGTTAAGTCTTCAGTGAATTTTTTTTTTTTTTTTTTGCGAAGAGTAAAGAAATCCTTCAGAGTCTTAATATGAATCTTAGGGCAAGTTTGTAAATGGCAAGTTTTAGTTCTATCAAGGACACAAGTAAACACAGAATAATCAAATCACTTACTCATGGTTTTCTCGTGTAGCCAATGCAAAGGTTAGAAGTCACAAGTCAACCTCTTTTTGCCTACCTTTCTTACTCAGTCTTAAATGAAACTCAACTGTCAGTCATCAGTTGAAACTATCATTATCTGCACAAATTTAATATAAAGTTGTGTCCCTAGTTTTGGCCTGGCATCCAAACTGTAGTGCGCCTCTGCGCAAAACTCAGAATATGCCTTAAGATCCACACATTCAGTTATTTTTTATTTTACAGACCGAAAAAGAGTACTTTTGCACTGCACTAGAGTATGAAAATAAGTTTTGCCTATCATCCTCAGGAAGCGGTAGATAACTTAATTTGATTTTCCCAAACGAGGCTTGTTACCTAGGTAGAAAAATGATTATGTACAGACTTCCCTTATTCAGCAAATCTTTTATCTGATGAGCATTCCTGTAAACTGTAGTTAACCACACTGCCATAGAACACACTGCACAGGTGTTTTCCCTGCCATAAAATTCACAGGCCCATTTGCATTTTAGTTGCTTTTTGACAAATGGAAAATATAACATAACCCATTTTTAAATGACTAATTCCTGCAAGGAAAGGCTAAGGCTTCGTATTTTACTGAACAGTAAATTTAAACACTTTTAGATGGGCGAGGTGGGAGTGGGGAGATTACTCTGTTAAGAGTTGCCATGTTTATACCAAGCCAGACTTAAATGAAAATTTCAAAAGTAGTAAGGAAGAAATGATCACTCTCTCTCTACAGAGAACTTAGATGAAAGATGAAACGATTGTTAGGCAACCTTCTGCTATTAACTTCTAGTATGCTTTGCAGTGCCTAAGCATGTACCAATTTAAACACAACACTGTTTGGTAGCACATACACCCCTCCTCAGTTTTAGAACAGGAATCGTGTATAGCAGGTCCCTTTCATTTGGAGCAACAGGGGACCTGGTTCCCACATTCACAATACAATGGTCCACATACAACACAGGTCTGACAAATTGTAGCAGACTGTTAAACATAAATAACTGAAAACTATTCAAATAGGCAGTAACAAATAAGCAACCACGATTTTTCAGTGTTAAATATTTATATCAAGAGTGTCAAGAAGGCAGATCTGAGTTGGAAAGAATTCTAGTATTTCTGTCTTACGACTTACACATTCTACATTTGTGTGGAAGCAAAAGAACAACTAAAACATTCATCTTATATTAAGAACAGTTTTGACATTCAGGTTTTAGGAAAGTAAAAGAAAAACCAACACACACCAAAGGGCTGCACTTACTTTCTTCATCTATTTTCAACTCTTCATTGTTTCTGATCTTCTCTGCAATCTCTTTTTCATTAAAGCCCTTACTTGCCAAAAATTTAATTTTGTATTCATCCCAGGACACATGGCCTGTAAGAAAGAGCCATATCTCAGACATGACACAGCATGCTTAAGTGACGAACTTTTGGTCTCATTACTTAAAACAGTATGCGCTAAAATCTTTTGGTTCAGCACTATAACCATCACACTAAGCTTATGAATGGCAATATGAAAACTATCACCTGATTCACTTTTATGTTTCTTTAGACCAGACAGGCCTTGTGAAAATAACCTATTCATGTCACTGTCCTCACCTCATCCCTGGCAGAGCCACTTAACTTGTTACAATTTCCTATGACCGCAAGTGAAATAACATAGCAGTCAAGACAGAACTACAATGCTGACTGGAGCACATTACTTCTTTGCTCTATTGTCTTCTGTATGGAACAAAACTGTTGTGATTACATGCAGTCCAAACGAACTTGGATTTTGACACAGCACATCTGAAGAGCAGCCAGTAGGTTTGGCTGCTAGCAACAGACTTAAGATGTCATCAGGAGTCGGAGGAATCATTCATCTTACCGTCACCATCAGGGTCCACAGCTCGGAAGTGCATTTTATTCTCTTCCACAGCTTCCTGGAAATGTTCATCTGTCTTTTCTATAACCCAGCGCTGCATCTCTTTTGCGCTTATCTTTTTATCATTATTTATATCCACCCTATGGATGAATAGCAAACAAGATTTAGATTTGGGGGGGAGGTATGGTATATTTTTAGATTCTAAATTAATTACTTTATTCAACAATAACAAACATAGGTTGCTACACAAAAGAGTATATTTATAACCCTCTCTGAGAAGTTGTACATTCTTTGAACTACAGAGTAAACAAGTAGCAAGTTAACCATTTATTTCATAATTAAATTTAAGTAACTACAACATCTAGGTTACTACTCAGTGAAAAACACTCAGCCATACTTCACTTTGCTGTAAGTTAACTCATTTCAGTATTATGTTTTTGAGTAAATTTTTGAAGTAGAGGAAACCACAGATACATCACTCATGGCACATTAGCTCATCTCTTATTGGTTCAGAATTGTCAACTGCCAGCTCCTGCAGACTTTCACTACTTTGAAAATTTTCTTCTCTCAAACCATTAACTCCCTCTCAATTTATCTTTCCAAGTCCTTTTTACCTTGACTTCCAAGATCTCTGAAGTTTAGTGATGAGCTGCCTCCCTGCGTCTGCTAGATCACATCACAACTGTTGTGACCATTAAAAAAAATGAAAATATAATGTGAATAACCTTGGTGCAAGGACTTTCAAACTACTTAATACTTTGACTGTAGTACTTGTAAGTGGAAAAAAACAAACAAACCAAGTTTCCTCTATTGTACCTCGATCTCTGGTAACACATAACAGCTGATAGCTTTTAATTCTTAACACATTTAAAAGCTGTGCGCATACATTTGTTCTCCATAGGTTTCTGAGGTACCAGGCTCACTTCACTTTGTCAAAGGATATGCTTGTACTCTGTGCTACTGAGCTACAGAACCAAACTTTTTCTGACTAAATTTATCAGTAAACGTCCAATCTGATAATCCACTGTTCTCCTTAATGTACTACCAATATTGCTTTACTGTATTAAGATACACTGCCACACCATCAATTCCATTAATGCTTATTTCATTAAAAAGAAGTTAATATAAAAATTACAGTTGAAGAACAAATACAAAAACAATAACATGCCACTTGAAGGTTTTTTTGAGCATATCATTAAGTATTTATTCAAAAAAGATACAACAGTATTTAAAACTGAAAAGACATCACTAACATTTAGGAGTCAAGATTCTATTTAAAGCATACCAAAACCACTCCATTTCAATTAGAAAAAAAAAAAAACAACAAACAAAACACACCAACAAAGAAAAACACAAAAAAAAAACCCAGCTTGACTCTGGCTTTTTTATCTGTTTGTATCACTGTCTTAACAGTACTGAAGTGTTATCATTGAAACTCCAGTTATTAAATATGCGATTTGCCTTTAAACGTCAACTAAATGTTAAAAGCTTAAGCCAAGTAACAACCCTAGCACCTAACCTTCTACAACACTTAGCTGTATTAATAAATGCAGTATTAGTGGTTTTAAATGTTGTGTCACATCTTTCCACATATATATGCACAGGTTCAGTATTAGCAACTTTTCAGTATCAATGGCAAGACCAGTAAAATGATTATATTCGACTCGTGCCACCTTGCGCTTACCGGGTGAACAAATGTGGGTTTTGACATGGAATAGGTACTGTCAAAAGTCAGAAGGGAAAACAAAGCATTTTCCCCTCAACATTTAACATTGAAGTTTCCTTAGATCAAAGATCAAAGCTATCAAACTTACTACTTCCAAGCTGTACTTTCCATCTAAATCACATTACAATGTGAGGCAGAAAGGTAACAAACATCCCATTTATTGCCCTTCTAGCTCATGAAAGTACACCTTTGCTCTGCTACCACAGTTCACAAGAAGTCTCCAATGGCTCAGATTTTCATGAACTAGCAGGCATCCACTGTGCAAGGCGAGCTGAAATCCTTTCAGTGTCCATAAACAGCACTTCTTTTGAGAGGAATATTTACAACTGTATGAAATATAAAATATGGTCCTGTTGTGAGGTTACCATCTAAGGTGATAAAAGCAAAAGACTGTCCATGCTTCCTTAGACAACCATCTCATTCAGAACGGACTACTGAAAACATTTCCACTAATAATGACAAGCTTAGATAATTACGTGTTGCCGAACAACCTAATACTGGTAAGTCATGGAAAACTGATGGGCAATCAGTTTTCTGAGGCAGATCAGCCTGAACGCTCAAAAGATGTTAATACATCTTTTGGTACATTTCAACGCACTCCTTAAAAAAATTGCCAAAGAACAGGTACTGACAAGAAAGAATTTAAGTTCAGGAAAACAAGATGAATCCAAGTATCCCAGATTACAACTTTGCTCAAACCTTCCTCGGCAATCTGTGTCCAGAAATCTTGTGATGATTTCTCAAACTTCATGATACACCAGCTCCAAAAAAAAAAAAAAAAAAAAAAAAAAAAAAAAAAAAAAAAAAAATCCTGATTGCTCTTTTTCTACAAGAAGCATGGTTTTCTGCTCAAGTGTGCTATCTCAGATTTGTAGAAACTTAGGTATATGATATACTACTTCCTGAATTGACAGCAAAGAAAGTTTTTGTAAAAATAGGGACTACTGTTAGCATAAATTTGAATTAAAACACAGACTACAGAGAGCAACTTACCTTATTGCTTACCTGTCTCATCCAAAGAAAATTATAGATAAGCCACAGCCCAGACAGTAGTTGATGCAACGTGGTAAGCACCACTAGTATTAACACATTTCAGTAATGGGCAACACCAGACATAACAGCTCTTCATAATGTCTAAGTTCAAGGTTAACACTTCACTGTCTATTCAAACTATATTTCATTATCTACTCACAGCCTAAATGTTAATACTACCTTTGAGTAAGTATGCTATTTTGTAGGATAACTGTAAATTTTTCCTTAACAAAAGCCTATAGTAAGGGCTACATTGAATATAGATGTCAAGCCTGGAAGAACAGGTTTTAAACACTTCAGCCCAGTTTCTCAACTACAAGCCATTAAAAATCAGATTTTTGTGGCCACCTTCCAAAAATCCACATCTATAAACACTGGCCACTCAGGTTTTCAGATTCATGTTTTCAGGATCCTAAATGACAACACCACAATGCTGCCCGAGGTATTGGTGGGAGTAGGAAGGCAGTGTTCCTACCTAAAGGACTAAAGATAACAATTTCCTTGAGCACCTAATGCGTATCACTTTAGAGCTGGTTTTTGTTTCATCCAAATAATGAAAAGCAGATCCAGAAAGTAATTTTTAATAACAGAAAACAAAGCAAAGCTCTACTTTACATGGTAGGAGGTATGCAAAATTTATTAGATGTATATTTAAATGTACAGGTTAGGAAAAACACAGATCAGGGTGCACACACTACTTAAAACCTTCCAATGGCTTACAGCATAAACAGCTTTTTAACTGAATATTACAAATCTGTAATCTAAACCGAAGATATCAAAACAGGAAAGCTGAAAAATGTCCCCTCTCCTCATTCTTTATTGTACCTGCTATTGTCCAACATCAGCTGTCATCGCTAGTATCTTCCTGCCATAGACAGAATACATACCAGTAGAAATGAATACTGTGTTAGGCTCTGAGATAAACCTGAAATTAAGAAAGGGGGCATGGATCTTGCCAAAACCACTCCCTATCTGAACACAGTCAGTCACAGCTGTAAAGTCTAAGAGAGCACTTACAAGCATTGTGAGATTCAGAACAAGTTCTGCTTTAAGAAAGGATAAGTTCATGACTTTTAAACAAGGGGAAAAAAACAAACCAAAAAGCCTCTGTACATGGTAGTAGTTAACAGAAGGTATATTTAAGCCTCTGACCTGATGAATGACCATCAAGGTAAGGCACTCAGCTAACACAAAGATTTTAATTTTTAAATCACAACTAGGACTGCCACTAAGTAGCTCTCGTCTCTAGGACGAGAGGAAATGGCCTCATGTTGCGCCAAGGGAGGTTTAGATTGGACATTAGGAAAGATTTCTTTACTGAAAGAGTGGTCAAACATTGGAACAGGCTGCCCAGGGAAGTGGTGGAGTCACTATCCCTGGAAGTATTTAAAAGACGTGTAGATGTGGCGCTTAGGGACATGGTTTAGTGGGCATGGTGGTGTTGGGTTGACAGTTGGACTCGATGATCTTAGAGGTCTTTTCCAACCTTAATGATTCTATGAAAACATCAGCAAAATGCAAATGCTAGAAGGATACTCAACTTTCAAACTCACAGAGGTAACTCCATCACCACAAAAACACCCTGACAGAAAGCCACACACATTACATTCTTCTGTACTTGAATTTATCAGTTTTGTTCAACACATGTAATTTAATTTACAAGATAACTGACCCTTAGAAGCACGGCTCACCAAGCTGAATTCTAGTACCCAATGCCGTCGATTTAGCGAAATTAGCGTCACCATAAATACACTTGATTGCTTTCAATATCCTTCCTCCTTCCCTCCCATCAACACTCACTTATGCAAGCTAAACTACACTATACAGCAAAAGAATAGAAAATCTACAGATTTCAGGCTAATTTAAACTATTTAAATGGAGACTACAGCAAATGGGTTTTTTTGCAATTATGAGAAGTACAAGAAGGAAGGATGTCAAGTAAGCCCCTCCCACAGATTTTCTTGACCTGAAGGTACCTGAACACTTACCCTTGGCAGGGAATAAAGACTAAAAAGATGCACCATGCCCTAGTTTCCCAGGGCAAAGTGGAAGTACTGGTTAACCTGTAAAAAACCACTTCTGTAGACAAGTAAGGCTTGTCCTCCCAGTAAAGACTGACTTCAGAAACTGAAATACAGAATTACGAAATGCCACTTGTTCTTTCAGTCACATACAGCTTGCTTGCCTAGAAAAACATGGTTTGGAGAGCTTTTCTTCCACACTTAACTTTATTTTCAGTATTCCTATTAGACAATAATTTATGCTTTGAATTGACTACTTTATATCATACTGGCACGCCACAGAATCTCAGCTTTCATTAATTGTGTGTTTTCTTTATGTCTTCAAAGAAAATATTTCCAAAGCACCTGGAAGCCTGTGACTTACTAGCTTTTCACAGAAGTTCACAGTATTTCTCTTTTCACTCAGCCTTTAAAAGCATGTCTAGAAAGCAACCAAATTCCTCAGAATGCTTTTCTACATTTCTAATCTGATCATCTGACGGAATGTAATTTTAAGTATCTGAGTGAAGTTGATCTTGAATCCAATTGCTTTAAGCTTCCTAAGACAACCTCTTTCATAACAAACAGGCAGAAATGAATGGAGTTTGCAATTTGTGAATGACAATTTACTAACCACCAGTTGAATGTTTCCAATAAACATTAGCAATAAAGAAAATGAAACCTTCTAAGCACAATCTTAATATTTGTATATATCCTACCAATGAAGTGAGCGGTCTGAATAGCAGACATAGTAATAAAGGATACTACTCTAAACGAAAAAGGCACTCTGATTCGCCTATTTGCTTTAGCTACCTTTACTCAGGAGAACACCTGAGTTATTGTTATTATGTTATTATTGTTATTAAGTTAATATGATTATGTTATTATTGTTATCACTGTTATTATTGATATTTTTTCCGTTAACGAAAAGTTTGCAGAAAAGAAGCTTTGTTAAGCCTTCTCATTTTATCTCAAGTATATGCGCATCCCCACACCATCATCAGCATTAAGAGCACCAATGTAACTTAAGCTGTTCTAATAAAATTAATCCTCCATTGCAAAAATGCAAATAAAGTCAATTCTGCCACCTACTGTCTAAAAGTATGCACTGATGTTGATTTCCATTTCCATTATGTTTACTGACCTCCAAACATCTGACCATTTATTAGTTGACACAAACCTTATCTAGCACAAGAAGTGCTTTATAAAATGTCTAAAAGTAAAGTTAATATTTTTACACCAAGTAAAGAGCTAGATGAAGTTTTCAAAAAGGCTACAAAAGAAAAATTTAACCTTTCTATTCTCATGTTTCATTCTCATTTTCTAAATTCTGAGGAACTAAATGTTTTGTTAACAACACTGCTAAATTAATGAAGAAAGCTGTCGTGTCAATTCCTGAATTCCTGGTATGTGCAGTTAGGCATAATTATTTTTAACCTTCATGTATTTCATTTGAAACACTCAAAGTTTAGACACTCAGCATCTACTAGAAAGTTTTATGAACAGAAAGCAGCTGTTTGTTCACCACAATCTTACCCCATTGTTTGTCTGTTCCTTTTCTTCCCTTCTGCCTTTACTATTGTCTTTTCAGTGTTTTTCCTCTGCAGTTATTTGCAGAAGTCACAACAGAAACAAAACCAAGATCCGTATGGAATATAAGCCCAAACAATAAACAAGAAACTTAGATTGCCAACTGAAACCAAACTTACAGCAAAGCAACAGAGCATACTACCACTAGAACAAAACTGGAACAAACTCCCACCCTCCCAATTCATTGCATGGGCATCCTACCACTAAGGAAGCCCTTCCTTACTAATTCCTTGATTTAAAATACAAGTGTCGTTGATTATTCATTGAGCCAGGAAACCAGGAAAAATTAATATTAATTTTCATACCTCGAGAGGCTACGTAGATTTTTTCACATAAAAGCAGTATGTTTTGTCATAAATTTTACTAGATCACAGCACGAATCCTGTATACTGATCGTGACTCTCAACACATTCTCACTCCTGAGAATGGTTTATACAGGTATGTTAATACCTTAATAACATGAACACAGTGCTTATAGTACGATGCTTTCCCCCTCATCATTGCAATTCTTTAATATCACAGAAAAACTTGCAAATTTTACTCTGAAGATCAGAGAAAGAGGCTGCACTGTTCTTGGCAATGTACATAACTTACTTTGAAAAGATGACCATGAGCTTCTTCCTATTTTTTCTGGGTTCTGAATCTTCCTCAAACTCTTCCATCTCTTTTCCTAGAAAAACTTCTTGATGAAATTCTTTGTTAAGATGTCCATCCATCTCCATTTTGACCCCATTCAAGTGATCTGGGGGCAAGATTTCATTCTCATCTTTATTGTCAGCTGGCTTTTCTTTGAGGGCCGAATTATTTGCAGGCCTTGCATAAACATCCATTAGAAGAAATACAAACAGAAGGGACAAATACAGAGATCCCAAACTGCAGAGAAAAGCCTGTCTTGACATCATTTTTTCCTTTTTATTCAAAATACTGGCTGATTAAATTACTGTGAATGGATCAAGTGATCTAAAAACAAAAAGGAAAAAACACATGCAAATTAAACTTTAGAACATGTCACACCTCCTAAAATTCAGAAAAACCTACACACACAAGTATTTGCTATGAAAGAATAAAAAAGCCCGTTAAATAATAAATACACAACAAGAAATTAATCTGTGTTAGTTTTTAGTCTGCACAATTGCAACCTCTGTCAGAGGACTTTGGAAGACAGCATCCTTTAAATGGCCTAGTTCTGCTCTGAAAACTGTCTTCAGGTGTTATGGCATGAGCTGACCTGACAACTGAAACCCAAGCATTTACTGAGAAGTCAACCCAGCACATGAAGCACTTACTGTCCGACTGTGCAGCCCAAGCTGAGCTGTGGCACCGTCCCTAACACCAACACTGCACTTCCCAGCAAGCTGCAGAAACAGCCACGACAGCACAACAGTTTACCAGAGATCTCAACAGACCACCTCTTTAGAAAGGCTGAAAGACGTTAAAGGTCATTTTGGAGATAACTGAGGGAAATACGATTACAAATGCCATCACATAAAGTGGAGCTAGAAACACAGAGGAAACAGCCGGCAGGAAAAGCAACCCCAGGGAAGAACCTGTCATGACTTGCTTGCTGGTGCATGAAAATTGCTGCCACGTACGAGTTCGCAGACCGCAGGGACAGGGAGAAGGACCACAGCCCGACAGACAGAGCTTCAAGGAGCACAAAACCCAGTCCCGCGAGGCACAGCAAAGCCTTGGGCACGGAGTACCCGCCCAGCCCGCGGCAGGAGTCACAGACCGAGCAGCGACGGCTAACTCCCCACCGGAGAGGGGGAGCCCGGCCGGGGCTGCCCCACCCGACTCGAAGGGCAGTGGCGGTCCCGACCCCGCTCCAGGAAAGGCCACAAGCACTCACCGAGAGCTCTGGGGCGCTCTTGGTGCCCCTTCCCGGCAACCTCCG
>NW_009209969.1:0-1596 GCF_000690835.1 Fulmarus glacialis
GGCGGCGGGGGGGGGGGGGAGTGAGTGAGCGGCTGCGTGGTATTTGGCTGCCTGCCAGGTTAAACCACGACAAAGTCCTTAGGCATAGCACTCTTGCCTATATCCTAGCTCCTCCACACTCAGTTTTCCAAAATAACTACTGTGAACACCAAGCCAGCAGACCTTGACTAGCTACTGGTGATCCAGAACCCCCTTTGAGACCCCCTGTGTTAAGTAACACTTACTGCATAGCAAAGTTTGGCAGTCCCCAGGCAATATGTTGATACCTAGGGAATCTAAACTGAAAAAATTTTAGATTTTTCCACATTTTCTGTGGTATTTTCTATATAAGCACAGTAAACGGCATGAATGGTCTTGCACATGAGTTCTTCTCTGCAATTTAATAGCCTGAGGTATATCAGCTGTCTAACTATGTAATCTAATTTCATAAAATATCCAAGAATTATGAAAGATCTAGCCTCTAGATGTGGAAACTCATGTGAACCACTTTAGATAGATGAGGTTGGTCTAGCTGTATTACATGCAGCATTTCAATATTTTTTTCTTTTTTGTATCTAGTAGGAATAATCACAAGATATTTCCCCGTTTACAATACCCTGGATCAAAAGTATTTCACGCTTACATGTTTTTGATTTGCTCAGGAACTACTTGCAGGTTTTATCTGAAATCTACTTGAATCAAAGTGAGTTTTCCTCTCAAATTAACAAACCTTGGATTATACCTCAGCTCCTGAATTCTGAGAACATTGTCTGAAGAATTTTAATGAAAAATTTACATGCTTGCCTACAAGTCATTTTAGTCAGAAACAGGTTAACTAGTAACAGAAGCAGGCACAAGGAACTCAGATAACGAGCGAATAAGCACGTTTCAATTTTTCCATTTCAAAGGATTTGTGCCATGCATTTTCTTCAACTGGTGTCAAACCACAATCCAGGTTCTCTCATACTTGCCAACCTGAAACAAGAAAAAAAAAAGTAAGAAAAAAACCTAAAGAAAAAACAAAGCAAAAGACAAAAAAACCTCTGGACCATCATTGCATTAAGTTTCAAGTTCATCAATCCAATGGCATTTATCAAGCTGCAACTATGGCTTGCACATTAGCAGGGCATTTGGTAAAAGATATTTTAGTCCAGATTTGGCCTGATACAGAACAGGCAATAGAAGTAATGGGCCATTAATTTTATTAGAGAGGGAAGGTCAAAAGGGAGACATTAATCCACATCTCATTTCAAGTTACTTTGTGAGTGACAAGAGTATTCTGAGTAGAGCCAAAGAAATATTTTGGGGTAAATAACTGTATTTGCCGGCTCAGGCCAGTCTCCCACAAATCTGTTCTGTAACCACTGACAAATGCCTGTGTGACACCTCACCATACACCTCATCACCAGAATTACACTGTCTCTGTGTGTGGCACTCCCTGGAGTGGTGGTGTTTTCTCATGTGCGTGGGATGGGATGTGTTGTTTGCTTGCTGCAGGAATCCAGAAACCAGGGGCACGTATGTTCTCGTATCACTTAGACAAGCTCCCATTCACATCAGCATCTCGCACACACATGCTGCATTAGAAGTTAGAATCATAGAATTATAGAATCATTA
>NW_009209970.1:0-1869 GCF_000690835.1 Fulmarus glacialis
TTCTTGAAAGTACAAATCAGAAGTCCCTTCATTAATATCAGAAGTAAGATCAGCCCTTCTACTCTGTCTGGGGAACTCTTCACTGGAAACTGGAGCATCAATTTTCCTGGGAGAACTCCCTTGTGTGATTGTTTTTCCTTGCAACTCACGTACCCGTGCCTTCAGGGTCAAGGTAGATTTTCCATCCCACTGCTTCATGTCCTCTCCGTGGTTACGCAGGTAAAACCACAGGGTGCCCTGTGGTGTGTACCCACTATATGCTCCCTCTTGAGCAGAGAGACGCTTACCCCTACTGGCTGAGATACTGGTCCATACAGGTTGGGAGTAGGATCTATCCTCTTTGAGTTGCCAGACCAGTTTCTCCACCGTCAAGACGAGGGATGAAGAGAGACTCTCCATCTTTCCAGGTCGTTACTGCCAATGAGTTGGCATACAACACTGGTGCACTCCGTACAAACTTCACCACATGGGTCAGGTGCATTTGACTTCATCTGGTCTTTGGATAATGGCTCGTTGTTCAGGTCACTATAAATCACCTTCAGCATGGCTAATCCCTTCAGGTACTGAATACCTCTCTCCATGGTGGTCCATTTGCCTGGGTGACATGTAACATCTTCCTTGAAGGGATACCTTTTCTTCACGCCTGACAGGAGTCGCCTCCAGAGGCTGAGGACTTGTGCCCTTCTTCCAAACGCTTTGTTACTGCCCCCTTCCCTCCCCCAGCTGCTTGGCTTCCCTACCCTCTAATTCCAGGCTACTGGCCCTCTTATCCCAGCATTGGAGCAGCCAGGTGACAATGTGCTCACCTGGACGACGACCGAAATATTTTCACATACCTTGCAGCTCACTTCAGGAATAGGGATCAGGTGGTTACCGTCACATTTATGAGTTCTTCCTCACTCCAAGGAAGAGGAGGACCTCTCCTGCCAAGTTCTTCCTTAGGGGCAAGCAGGGAATTCTTCTTCCGTCTCCTGTTCTTGTGATGACCCTGCCTGCTCAGTGGCGGAACAGTATGCCACTTCCTCCTGCTCCCTTTTAGGAGGAGCTTCTTCATCCCTTTCTAAATGAGTTGACTTCTGCTTCCAATATTTCTTCTTGTGTATAGGGGAGACTGATACCAGCATGCATTGGTTCTTTGGTTCAGCTGCAGTGCCTGTCTCTGGGTTTGAGTATTTCTTGTGTATTTCTTCTTATGTATAGGGGCAACTCATACCAGCACAGGTTGGTTCTCTGTCGCGGTGGTTGGAGTAGCCACAGTGCCTATTGTTTTGTCATCAGATCCGGAGACCTTCTCTGCCCCTTGAGGGTTCTGAATAGTGTTGAACAGGGCTCGGTAGGCATGGGCCAGGCCCCAGCATGTTGCAGTGATTGGTGTCTCTCTGGAGTTGCCAGGGTGACAGCATACTTTTTCCAAATACTTCACAAATTTTTCAAGATTCTGCACTTGTTCAGGGGTGAAGTTCCAAAACATTGGAGGTGACCACTGTCCTAGGCACTAGCCCATACTACCCCACACACCCTGCCACTCATAACTATCCAGTCTTGGGACAGATCTCTGGGTGGTATTCTTAAATAGTTGTTTAACCTTAAACAAGGCCTGAAACACATTCAGAAGACATAGCAATAGGAACATGCTGTTTTGAACATCCCAAGGATATTCAAAATCCTCAAGAGCTATTGTAATCAGCCTGGAGAAGAAGGGGAAGGTGAAGGAAGCTGTCTTCCCCGTAAATTGGCTCTCCGAGGAGAAGAGGTAAAAAGTGTAATTATTAATAGTTTCCGAGATAGGGCCGTTCTCCCCGGCTGTTGTGTACAGCACATTTTTTGGTGCTGAGTACAGTCTCATGACCAATAATTTTATCATACCAT
>NW_009209971.1:0-204 GCF_000690835.1 Fulmarus glacialis
TCGGGGGCGAGACCTGTACGGGCACAGGGGAGGGTGCAACACTTTGAGGGGGAGGATGCGGGAGCTGGTGGAGAAGTGTGCGTTGGAGGAGAGGCCAGAGGCAGGATGGGAGCGGGATGGAAAGATTGGAAGCTGTGGAGGGAGAACAGCAGCTCTGCAAGGGGGGAGCTGCGTGCAGGGCTGGGGGGGAAACAGGTTGGAGAA
>NW_009209971.1:727-3858 GCF_000690835.1 Fulmarus glacialis
CAGCTCTGCAAGGGAGGAGCTGCGTGCAGGGCTGTGGGGGAAACAGGTTGGAGAAAGAGGGGAAGATTTCGGGTGGAGGATGCAGACCTGCTCAATAGGATCTGGGATTTGTACTGTTGTATTCTTGTAGACGCTGGGGTGGGCGCTGGTGGGAGGAGAGGCTGGGGATGGGTAGGGCCTGGGGGGGGGCTGGAGGGGCGGCCAGAGGCTGGGTATGGGTAGGGCCTGGTGGGGAGCTGCAGGTGCGTCCTGGTGGTGTCAGCAGTAGGTCCTACCTGTGTATAACTGCATGAGGGAGGAAATTAGGATTTGCTTGTCTGAAGGTGAGCCTGTGATAGAGCCTGGTGTATGGGTACTGGATGGTGAGGCTGAGCATCTGCTTTGTGGCAGTTCAGATTATTCTTTTCTGAACGAATAGGGACATGTTACTGAGCTCAGCCCAAAGCCTTTTCCTTAAAACTAGGAGCCTGGTAAAAACCGTAAAAGTCTGAATAAAATCCTCTGTAATAAATGCATGTAGTTACACAAAGATAAGCAATGTGAAATCTAATGTTAAACAACAAAAGCCTGTGATGTGGGAATTGGAAAGGCCACCTTCCAGTCCCATGCCTTTATGCGGGGCACTGCACTCTGGGGTCATTAAGACTCTCCCCTCCTCCACCTTTTAAAATGCCAGGAAATGGCTATTGCTGGGGGCAGGACACCAAACCTTTTAGCCTGATGGTGTGATGGGGTATGGCAATTGATTTACTAGCCTGGGTAGGTGTGTTGGTAAATCCATTGTTTTAAGAAATCCTGGTGAGTTGTTAGTGGATGCCAGCATTATTTATAGAATGACCCAGAAAGTAAGCATGGGCATCCAGAAGTGGGCATAAAATAAAGATCTTCTAACATTTTTCCTGGGATTTTGATTGATCTTCTGATGTTGTTACTGTTCAGCTCTGAGAATCGAGGCTAGGCTTGACATGTTGGAGTCTAAAATGTGCAGTGCATTTTATAATGCTGGGTTCAGGGCCCTAAAAGTAGTGCAAAGTAAGAGCATCGCCAAAGTTGCCTGCAGTGCTTGGGAGTGTCACCTCAGCACCTTCTTCCCCTCTGGGAGCAGAGCAAGCAGGGCTGATGGGCATACCTCATCCCATTGCCCCGCAGGCTTATGCATTTCAACTTTTCTTTCTCTTTTCCCTGCATTGTTTGTGCATGCAGTGTCTGCTGCAGTAAGTGCTCAAGCAGGCAGAGTAGATGACTTTTTAAAAGACATATTAAATTATGTTCATGCCACGAAATCACTTCGTGTTGGCTGGCTCAACAAAAGACATGGTTTATAGTTGTGCCTTGCTGTGCCTGTGATGAGCTTTGATCACCTTCTACAGGGAGAGATTGGTTAAAGAAAAAAGTCTTTTGAGAAGTGCCAGTGGCTCTCTTACAAACATTGAGGGCAAGCGTAAGTGCTAATGTGGGAAAGGTAGTTTGAGCACGGAAATGTGATCCTCTTAGAAATAAGTTTAACTTGCAGATACAGCTTGTAAGAGTGCATGTCTTCATTCTTGTGCATGTGATATAGATGTGAATGTCAATCTGTGTTTGACCTCACAACCTGGTCTGTTCAAAGGAGGAGGTTCACCTTGAAAAATAACTTTGATTCCCTTGGTATTTTGAATTGCAGTGGGATTGTTTTTTGGGGGGGGATACTTTCATAGCTTCAGATCTGGATAGCCAGTCTTTGGCTGTATACCCTCTCCACCATATCACCGACAGAAAAGCCAAGGCTACTGTTGTATTTGTCACAAGTTAAAGTAACCTCTTTTAAACATGCACTGACTTCACAGTTTTGCTTGTAGGCAGCATCCGAAAGATGTAGGCTTAATTTTTGAAAGTCTTAAGAGTTAGTTGTTCAGTCTGATTTGTACAGGAGGAAAGATTTGGCTGTGAAAAGCCTTTCAGATTTCAGTTAGACTTTAGTTGTACTTACGCACACTTATGAGAACACATCTGAATTAAAAATCTTTTTAGTAGTGTAGCAAATTGCCAGGGAAACACAGTGCTCGTGAAACTAGTGGTGAGAAGGGCTAAATGAATGGGACGTGTTGAAAATGGGTTAGTTTTCTGGGCCAAGTAAATGAAATTACAGGTGCAAATAAAAAAAATACTTGTGTGCATGTTTAATAGATGACGTGTTTGCCTTTCAGAAACGTGTGCTGTATCTGTGTGTGTACAGTACCTTCACAACCTGATTCGTTAGTCTGCATAATTAGCTGGTGTTGTCAAAGCATTCGTGCATCTCTGTTTTCAATGTGACTGATTAATTTCCTATACAAGTTGATTCTTGCCCAAATATTTTCCCCATAACGTTCTCCATAAGCTGCCTGATGTATTCCTGTCTTTCAGATTCTTTTGCTTGAAGTTCTAATTTTTGTCAGTAGTAACCATTCCTCCTACAGTTGCATGTGGTCACATACAGTATGGACATAAAATAGTCCTTTTCATCACTGTGCAGCAGGATGTTCACCTTCAGCTGAATTAGGTGACGTTTATCTACAGAATAGAGGTTAAATGTGTCCTTGGAAGCTGAACGTGTTGTCAGATGTCTTGTGAGCCTGCAAGCTTGCAGTGACAAATAGCACAGTAAGCAACATAGTAATTTCCTTGCAGTGTCTTGAACCTGGTAAAGTGTACAGATTGGTTCAAGTGGGAGGAACTGCTGTTGTTTTGTTTTTATCATGCTTGCTCATCTTATCACTGTCTTTAGCGAATAAAGCAGTGCTTAGTATAAGAAAACATATGACGTATTGGCTGGTGAAAACAATTTGTATTTTTTACAGAAAAGGATGAGATTACAAATCAGTTCTGGCAAATGTGATCTGGGCAGCAGATAATGCAGACCACTAGAGTTCATTGCTGTGGATGGTATTTGAAGAATAGGTGGTGTAGTGACGAACCGCTCGGGATGAGGTATAAGGGATGTAGCAGAAGAATGGTAGAATACATGTAGTAAGACATGGGGGAGGAAGACAAGCTTTAAGATAAAGCTCTAAACAGTGTACTGATGCCATTCAGTTTCTAAAACTGATACAGAGAAATGCCACTGTAGGTCACCTTCATTGTAAGTAGAAGAGAGGCCAAATACAAATTCA
>NW_009209971.1:3889-22522 GCF_000690835.1 Fulmarus glacialis
GATAAGAGAAGTTTGAGTAGGTTTTCTTTTGCTGTTGGCTTAAGATGAAATGAGTTGGGATTTCAATAAAGAATTTAGTTATTTAGCTCTTAAAGGAAGGAACTATGACTTTTCAGAACTGCAATGAAGGGGTTTGAGCTGGAAGGGAAAAACTGTTACCTGGCACAGTAGCACCTGGGGGCCTGGAACTCTGTGACACTGGCCCCCATCTGAGGGTAGGGTAGGTGGTGGTAGGAGGTAGGTGGTGTCTGTGCTGGGGGCTTTCTGCCGGAACAAGAAATGGGGTGCCGTATCAATGAACCATAGAATCATTAAGGTTGGAAAAGACCTCTAAGATCATCAAGTCCAACCATCAACCCAACACTATCATGCCCACTAAACCATGTCCCTAAGCGCCTCATCTACACATCTTTTAAATACTTCAGGGATGGTGACTCCACCACTTCCCTGGGCAGCCTGTTCCAAGGCCTGACCACTCTTTCAGTGAAGAAATTTTTCCTAATGTCCAATCTAAACCTCCCTTGGCGCAACTTGAGGCTAAAGACAGTGATAAGATGAGCAAGCATGATAAAAACAAATCAACAGCAGTTCCTCCCACTTGAACCAATGGCTGCAGCAAACAGGCTGGCACTAGCTTTTTCGTGGGTAGGGCTGGGGATGAGCAAAATGGGGAAGTAATGAACCAAGAAGATGGGATGGGTAGACAGGAAGCTGAGAGAGGGGGATTCAGGGTGTGTTGGAGGAAACAGCCTGCTAGTGTGGCAGCTGGTGGGTCTGCCTTGGGGGGCCACAATTTGTATTGGTTTGTGTCCTCTGTTAAGCAGCACTCTCTGCCCTTCCTAACAAATACTGTGTATTGTTAATGAGTGCCTTTGCTTAGGTGTCTCATTTTTCCTGAATGCTTCTTCCTTGCTTCTACTAACATGTACCTAATCCAACTAGGTAACCTGACTGCAGTATTTAAAAAAGCTCATGGTTATCTATACGTTGTGCCTGTGACAGTGCTCTGTATATAGTGTCCCTGCTTTCCTACACTAGTTACCAAGTTCCTTTCTTTGCGCAAGTCTGATGAAGCAGTGCTGAAGAGAAATACTCTCAATCCAGAGATCAATCAAGGGAAGCTGCAGAATCTTGAGGGGAAAGACTCAGTTCCAGGCCTAGAAAATCTATGAGATTTTTTTTCCTCAAATAAGTAGGTAAACAGATTCTTTCTTCAAAACTGAGGGGGAAGGCTGTTTTTTGATTATTTTCTCCTGTTGAGTTTGGAAAATGAAAATTGGTGAAGTCAATTTTAGGGTTCTTCACAGGTCAACCTCTTAAAATCTTTGTGCTAAGCTTGAAATGCTTTATTGGTATTTCTAAAAACCCAAAAATGTCTCTGTAAAAGGCTTGTTCCTGAGAGAACAAAGCATAAGCCAGGCAAACTTGGATGAGTTTGGATTGGAGTTTAAAAACATGGATTGCTTTTGTTTGTTGCCATCATACCTAATTGAAAATATTTGCTGCTTTTTGCTCAATCTCCTTCCACATTGCTGGTTCCTGTGGAAGGCAGGGTAGCTTGCTGAGGGGCGGCTGTTCCCAGGGCTGGGAACATTCCTTTTGACGTTGTCACGATGCTGCAAGTGCGCACGTAGAGAAACAAGCAAAATGCAACTGGTTTTGTTGCTGCTGTGCTATAAAACGACCAAGTTTGCTCAAGAGGCAGCAGTTCCTAGTTATGTAGCTTTGTTTAAATGCTTACCTTAGCTAATTTTGGTCTACTTAGTAAATAAAGAAGCTCATTTGATAATAAAATTACAGCAGTTTTGGCCTCTCTGTTAACTATTTGAGATATCTTTGTAAATCACTTCTTGGGAAACGTTTTATAGAGGCTATCTGAATGAGTGGTTTGCAGAACTTGCTTCTGCCATGGGGAAATTCTTCTAATTGTTATTGAAGTTTGTTGCATTACTGAAACACAAGTGGGTCTGCTTCTTCTATAGTTGGATATTTTCAAGGGGTAACAACCAAACTGTTTTCTATTACAGATGACTGAGAGAAGTGCATACTCTGACTTGTATGCTTGCTTAATGTGGCTTCCTCATAAGAGCTGACTGTGTTTTTACACCTTAACTGTGTTTAAACCTTGACTGTGTTTTTTAAAACCTTAATAGGTTTTAAACCCACTGTGTAATAAACAATTTCTGTTGAAGAAAGGATTTTGCTATCCATAGCATAGTTCAGCTGTGTCTGAGGAGCATATTTAGCACCTATTCATGCTGCATGAACTAGTTTTATATCAGGGAACAAATGTGTTGACTCATTTCGTTGATACGGTTCACTGTACAATGTTCACAGGCTCCAAGGAA
Organism: Fulmarus glacialis; assembly: GCF_000690835.1. NCBI lineage: Eukaryota > Metazoa > Chordata > Aves > Procellariiformes > Procellariidae > Fulmarus > Fulmarus glacialis. Next base: position 6,238 of record NW_009209971.1, read on the forward strand.
GCAGCGGTTGAGGCATTGGAATCAATTGGATAAGTCAGTTGTCTGACTGTCCATCTCCTTATCTGACTTCCTAGTCCTTGGCAGCCTCTTCAAAATGGAAGGATAATTTTGGTAGTTTTTTTCCATATATTCTTGCAGAGGCTTTTTTAGGCATGTAATTCTTTTAATGGCAGTCAGATTTTTCTGTTTGAGTTTTGATACACTGGTTGCCTTTCTCTTCACTGAAATTGAATCTTTCTCAGTCAGCTCTAATTAGAGGCACTACTGTAAGTCAGATATAATTGGAGATGTCACTTAACTCGACAAGGTTGCTTTTTGCGTATACCCTGAATGGCAAAGTTAAATGCTAAAGCACTGTTTCAGAATAAATTACTTTGTTTACCATCAGCATTTAAGTGTTTAAGGGAAGTAGGTGTTTAAGTATGCGTTGTAGGGAACTAGTCAATTCCTCTTGAAGGTTTCACAACATTCGGTGGCAGTGGTGTTAGATTGTTCTTTTATGTTTTCCTATCCACTTCCCGTAAGCTTTGCATTCTGCAGCGCTACGTTGTTTGATACCTGTAATACCCTTATACCTGGCAGTGCCATTAGTTTAGACCTCATTCATGTGCTTGGTGTTAAGCAGTCAGATAACATTCATTGTAGTGAAGAACTTTAGGAAACAGTATCTACGTTTTATATTGGCCTTCCTCTCAGGTTTGATCTAAATCACAGAAGCTAGAAGCTGTTAGCCAGTGAGACTATACCAGCTGCTGGTTCTTAACTTTTAAACTTTATCTGATACTGGCCTTTCAACTCTAGAGTTTTCAGCCCTTTTTATAACTGAAAGTGCACCACTAATTTTTCAAATTGTCGCTTTGCCGTTATCTCTCCCTATCATTCTCTCAGTCTAGATAATGGAAAATTTTGGCTATGGTAGATAGTGAAGTGGCTTCCTTTATCCTCCCGTCACATAAACTTATTATCATGAGCTTTTGGCACATAAGCTCTACGTTCTTGTATGTTAAAGACCTATATTAAGTTCAGCTTGCATCCTGATTTGTTTGTGTACAGGTATAACAATTGTATTGCTCGTGAGTTCTGAACAGGAATATTCTACTTGTTCTTGTGCCTTAACTACATAAGTTAGTAAGTGCCTAAAATTATTTTATTGATGATCCAATAAATTCACTGTAGATGGCAAAAATTTGGGTTGATAGATTTAAGTTCTTAACTTTGAGAATATGTGATCTTGCTGCTAAAAAAATAAATAAAGAACATGTTCTTTCTTCTCATTATCTCTTGGAAGAAAGAGAAATGAGATGTTTAGTTGTATGCCAAGTGGAAGACAGGTTGAGGTCATCTAATAATCCTTTAATCTAATTACTAGTATCACTGTGGATGTGTTGTTATTTAAAAAAAAAAAAGAAAACAAACCCAGAGAAATTATTGTGAAGAGTATAGTTTTGCTCTGAGATTCATCTAACAGAAGTTAAAAGCAAAGTTGATGCGTAACTGGGGACACAAGTTCTTGTGAGCTAAACTTTTACCCAGACTTCTCTTACCGTATCTATTACGCTACGACTTGTTCCTCATTCTTGCACAGAAAAATTTCTTGCATTCATTCTTTACCGATGGTCGTCATTATCTATAAAAGCTATTGTTCCTCTTAGTCCTTGTATATATTCAAGGAGGAAGAAAAGGAGATTCTTCTAGCACTGTTGCCTTCAAAACACTTTCAGCCTGGGAACACTTATGGGCATCAGTGGTATCTCTAGCAGTGGAACTTCCTCTGTGGGCATATTTGTCCCGAATATATGGGTCGGTGTGAAAAGTCACTTTTGCAGCCAAAATCAGGGCAGCTAGACAGGTAAAGTTCTGCCTATGGGTGTGTTCAGAGTCTGAAACGTGGCAGGAAGTACTAGACACATATGTGGTAAGTTACATCCTTGCCATTTACAAACTCCATATTAAATTTTCTCGAATTTCGTTTTTGAAAATGCGGTTGGGGTGAAACGCAGCCTCATGAAATATAATCATATGTATGTTGGGGTTTTCATCAGTCCACATGCACTTCAGTCCATAAACTGGATTCTTTTATGGTGGCTGGGCTCTCTATGTGGACTTGAGCAACAAATGCGGTTTGCTGAGAGTGAATGTTTCAGTGTATTGTGTTTGTAAGTAACAATGAATTGTGTTTAAGTAACTGATCACTACTTGCTATTTTTAAGTTTTCAAAATGGTATTTTCTTCATTAACCATAGGTGGTGCGTTTGTGTCAGAACCCAAAACTGGCGTTGAAGAATAGCCCACCCTATATCCTAGATCTGCTACCTGATACCTACCAGCATTTACGAACCATCCTATCACGCTATGAGGGTAAGATGGAGACCCTAGGAGAAAACGAGTATTTCCGTGTGTTCATGGAGAACTTGATGAAGAAAACCAAGCAGACCATCAGCCTTTTCAAGGAAGGGAAAGGAGAACTCTCAGCCTAGGTAATGGGGATAAATGTTTTCAAATATTTATGATATAAATTTGCTTTAGTGAACAAGAGCTTGAACAAATGTCTGCTGGTTGATATGTTGTCTGTACATGAGAACAGACTTTGAAGAGATGTAAGTCTAGGTATAGAGTTTTAAGTAAACTATACTTGGGTATATTGAAATCTGAGAGCAGAGTAAGTGTTCAGAGCCTGTATAGCCTTAGTTGTTGTGTGGTTCAGGTATGCTAGGTTAATATAAACAAAGTCTGCTGTGAAAAGGTTTTGCAGTCCTTTGCATTCTCACATAGAAAATGCCTTGTGAGAGAGGATGATAAGGTTCAGAATGACGTTTTTGGCAATTTTAGGAAACAGTAGAATATTTTATGTTACACAGCGAAACAGCCATCCAGACTAAAATTTGTTGTAATTGGTCTTTAGGCTTTACAGAACTTTTCCTTTTTCTGGAAACAGAAACTGTCTAGTATTTCCGGAGGTGGGGGGGAAGTAACCTTGTTTTGTGGGAATAAAACATCCTACTAAAAACCCATAGCTTTCATACATCGGAAACTTTATATTTAAGGTAGATCAGGGTGCCACACTTGTGAACTCTTCTTTCATTTTATTCAGAAGGCATAGCTGAGATCAAGGGACATCTTCAAGGTGACAGCACTTACTAAAAAGGATAGGTGGAGGTAGAAACTGCAATTGTATCTGAATATAAGGCTCTCTTGAACAAAATAGCATGAATTTTATGAGCACTGTACTGTGCCTGTAAAGATGCTTCTTTCCTTCATCCAGCTTTAAGAAAGGAGAGCCAAGGTGATTTAAGAGTAGAATAAAGCTCTGGAAAAGGTTAATCTTTCATATTTGTCTAACTGTTGGCAGCAGATCTAATGGACAGAGGTATAGAAAGCATACATTTGTAACTTTAAACTCATTTCAGGATTTTGGAGTAGGTGCTGAATTAAAAAAAAAAAAAAGTGGGGGAAAAAATGAAAACCACCCAGTAGCTGAACATAATTGCTCTGGGGAGAATATGTGGTTAACACCCTGGCAACTACTTGCTTGAATTAGTTGGTGGGGAGGAAATGTGGAGAAGTGCTGGCACGTGTTTTTGGTATAATATTGAACTCTATGTAGCATATTCTATAATATTGAACTCCAACAAAAGACTGTGATAGTGGCTCTGGAAGGCATTGTTAATGCTGTTTTATTTTTCACCAACAGTGTTGAAGAATGAATTAAGAAATGGAAGTTTCTTTTTGGATTGTTGTTTAGCATCATTTCTTTGTGAGATGATAAGCCTTACTCTTAGAGTTTGTTTGAGACAGGGCTTGGGGAGTGTAAATGTGGCATGGTTATGTGGTACACTTGCTTCTTTTAAAAGTTCAGGTATCTGTATGAGGCCTTCAGGAATTGGGTTCAATGTAAAGTGCGAACTCAAAAGTTAGATGTAATACTATCCGTTTGCTCCCCGTGCCCTCGGCTTTGGGAGAATGTGGTTAGTATAGGCACAATTTGCTCGTTGCAGGCGAGAAGTGGGTTTTGGGAGATGCTGCTAACTGGAATTTTCAAAAAGTGTTATAGGAGGTAATGGATATAACAAATATGGGGCGAGAAGAGTTCATTAGCCTGGTATGTTTTGCAGATGAGGTAATATTTAATGGAAAATTGCCTTTTTTTTTTAGCCTTCACTGAGATCAAAATAAGTGACAGTTTGTAAAGCACTTTTTACTGTGAATAAATTGATTAAACTGATTAATCTCTGGGTCTTCTGCTAGAACTGGTCATTTTCTTGTATCATCCTCTGAGATATTAACAATAAGGATTATCATTCAAGACTCTGAGTGGTTTTTTTACAGTGCAGTGCGTTGCTCTTAAAATATTTTAAGTAGCATTTGTCTTATAGATGGTTTTGTGTGTTGCTCCTGTGTAATAGAGTTGATGTTATTTTCTGGAACACTTACTGTTGCCTCCGGAAGTAGGCTAAAAGGGTATATGAAACCCTTTAGAATTTATCTGTGATATTTGTTCTGGTTAACTGTGCGTGTATTGTGATCTGTCCATCATAAATATGAAACATCTGATGAGTAAATGGTAGATAGCTATGGCAATCATAAGTCCAACATCTTACCTCCTGTCCTTTGTTTTTTCAGAGAGAAGGAAAGATAAATAATTCCAGAGTGTTGATCATCCTAATCAGTTTGTAGTCAAACTAATTAACAAAAGGCAGCAGGGGATGTGAACTTCAGAAACAGGATTCCAGTAGAGGCTTGCTTTCTCACAGAGGTGATAGGAGTCTTTGGGGAATTGCTAATTGTACCATTTATGAATAAACAGCTTACCAGGGAAGCAACTGTGGCGAGACTTGTAAACATAAGTGTAAAAGCAGAATCACATTCCGGCTAGTTTCATTACATCTTCCTTTGCTTTTCACTCGGCCCAGGAAGCAGCAGTTACTGTTTTGTCATAAAGTGGAAATATCAGACACCCTTTTCCTGGTGCTGGTAATGAGCATGGTAACTTTTTCAATTCTCTAATTTGTCGTAGAAGAGAAAGAGGTTAGGGTAGACGGTGCCTATGATTCATATGCTGGTTCAAGAAAGATCTGCACAAAGAATGGCACTTCTGGTTCAGCTAGGGGTTCTGTTAAATGCTGCACTTGCAGTGTCAGACTTTGTGGTTGTGTGAGCTTTTGGAACCTGATCACTTTAAGTGCTATTTGTTTCATCTGAAATTTAGTTAAATGAATTTTAGCTATAAATGCACCTTTAGGTTTAAAATTTATATAATAAGTTAAGGTGAATAAACCTAAGAGATTTTCTCACCTTGTTAGGAGTTGAAGAAAAATACTAATTTTTTATTTTGTAAGAATTCATGAATTCAAATATTCAAAGTGTGGGAGAAGCTTTCTGGAAGGTTGTCAGCAGCCTGTAAGGCAAACAGATATAACCTGAATCTGGTATTCACAGGACATGTACTCATGGCAGTGTGTGTGTGTATGTATGTATACATAAAAAAATCTCGTTGGCTCTTGATCTCATGCAAGTTTGCAGCTAATGTTAGTCTGCAGTGTTTTGAAAACATGCCTTTAAAAATCTAATCTGGTGTACTGAATAATCGTTTTGTCTTGACTTTTTCTGACTTTTTTTTTCCTGTTGTCCTTGAAGCTTCTTTATTCCTTCCTTCCAGATTTAGCATTCATTTTGTTTCCTGTTGTGTATGCTCTTATTTTCCTCCCCCAAATGTCTCTTGCTGTAGAGCAAATGCACTATTTTGACATTTGCATAACTAGCGTGAAAACTGTGCAGGTGTTTGCTACTAGCAAACAGACCAGTAATTAGAAATGACTGAAGTCTCTCTTAGATTGTAGGATCAGAATTGTCTTGATCACTTGAGCATCAACCTTCTGTTTTTATGATTTCTAAACTGCTCTTTGTGTATTTCCTCTCAAAACTTTTTAGAGATTCTCCAGTGTGTTCCTCCAAGGTGGACTAAGGCAGAATTGGAGCACAGCTGCGGAGAGCACCATGTCTTGTAGCTGCATGTGCCGCTTTGAGAGTTTAATAGCTGCAAGATGCGTGTCACCTAGCGTTGAGTCGTTCGGTACACTGTGTTGTGTGTGTGTTTAGAGTAGACTCTGTGGGAGTATAATATGGATGCCATTTGGTGTTTGCTGTAAGGCAGGCGGTTTAAAATCCAGTAGTACAAAAGAAGATTGCAGTTGCATATTGAATGTTTGAAGGTGTGTTTTTAAAGAGGACACATGCCTTGATGTATTCTCTGCTTTTCAAACTACAGTAGAAGAGCAGAGGTGCTGAGAACAGGGTTAGAAAAGGCTTGTGTTAACACTCGCTGTTCTTACGGATGTGGGTGAGTGTTTGTTCCTTCAGTTTTAAACTAGTTGCAGTCAGAGCTGTTAAAAGTGAATGCAGCTCTCCTATGTCATACCTTAACCGTCAGCGTGCTGAAAGCATCCTCCTGTTGTGGCTAACACCACAGGTAGTGTGACATCCAGTGCTATGAACACGCAATGGCTTCCTTTTTTTTCTGGGGACTGTAACGGCTGTTTTGTCTCTGTAACACTGTGGGTTTGATATATAGTTGTTCTGATGAAATTGTTTCTCTCTTGCATAAACTCATACTGCGATTTTTGTGAAGAGAACTCATTTTATTAGGAGAGCTTTAAAGATGCTAGTTAAATGCTGCTTTAGCTCACTTCTCTATCTGTTTAAAAATTAATGCTGTTGAGGGTGCTTTTAAAGCTATGTATGCGCTTCCTGACTAATAAGTACATGCAGTAACTTCTAGTTACTGTTTAAAGACTGAGTTTTAGCAAGTAGATCAGATTGAACTTGAGACTTCTGAGTAGGTTTGGGTTTTTTAGTGGAGATACTATATTGCTCCTCTGAGTTTTGACAGCGTAGGAACTTATTTGGGTTGTCCTTGCTAATAGGTAGGTTGATCCCTTAAAACAAATTATATATTTGGGGATCTGGTAAAATAAAATAGTAACACCTGCAGGCTTTGATATTGGATCAAATAGTATTTAAAGATTTAATCGTTCTGGATATTTTGTCATATGCTTGCAGTAAGCTAAAGGTAATTCAATAATTGGCTGCGCTGCAGTAATTAGCAGGTATTCCTGAGGCTATACGCATTTCCAAAGCTGTTGGTTCTTATTCTTTGTAGGTCCACAGTGCTTTCTAATGCAAAAGGCATTTTAAACCTTGTCACTTGAAGTTTTAAAAACAAAACAAAAAAAACAGTCAGAGGTGAAGTTTGTAGCCTATATAGCTGAAACAGTGCAGTAAAAGAAATTCTGTAGAGGGTACTTAGCAGGTCTATATGCAAAGGAGAAAGGTACACCTGTTTAGCACTGAGTAGCTTGCTGTGCCTACAGTGGTAAATGTGTGACTTCTCTGACCCTTTAAATATTGTGAATTTCTTAAGTTTACTTTTTAACTAGTGGTAACAAAAACTGGTTAAACATACCTATTTTCCTGCAATGTGATGGTTCCATTGATTGATAGTGCCACTAATGCTAATGCCGCAGCTACTCTGAACACGCTGAACTTGCCTAAGCACTTGATTACAGTTTAATTTAGAGGCTCAGTGGTTACGTTGGAATATTTTTTGTTTCTATTGCAGAAAGCTTTTACTTCCCCAGACCTCTTACTTGCACAGAGGAGCTGTCATTCGTCAGCTTTCCCCACTACATAAATTACTCATTGCAGCAGCTTTTTTGCAGTTGTGTAAATAGATTATACTTCACATGGCAGGACAGAAAAATAGCTTGCTGATCAGTAGACAGGGATAAGAATTGTCTGTTACTTGGGAAAGGATGAATTAGGCTGAAGAGTCCATTTTTCACCAAGGAATCAAATTTACTGCTTATGTTAAACCAGCCTATTATGAGCGAAAATCCAGAAAATTTGTTTTCTAAATAAAATCAGACCGCTGCAAATGTTTCCACGTGAGAATGCAGTTATGTAAGCTGGAGGGTGGGGGTGAGGTGAAAGGCTGAGGAGAAGTAATTACTCAGGATATGGACTGGACGTTTAGGAAATAGCACAAGTTATTTTACTAGTTCAGCTTGCATACTTTGGAAAACAAACTGTTAACAAACCCGGTTAACAAAACTAACATATCTGTAGAGGAGAAAATGGGGTTAGGCAGGGAATATCATAAACCCTCTCCATATAATATGGAATTGCAAAAAAGGTTTGGGAAGCTAGTCCATATTTAACTGTTGTCTTTCTGACAGTAGCCTTATGGAATGCTGGCTCAGCAGGATTTCATATTCTTCTCTAGCTCCAATGTGAAGACTTACTAATTTACACAGGAAAAAGCTACCAATATTTAATGTCTACTGGAAATGACTATGCATATCTCTAAAGGGGAAGGAAATGCATGAAAAATGACTTGGAAAAAAAAATTAGATTTTAAAGAGGAAAAAGCTGGAAAACACTTGACTAAGCCATGAACCAGAAAAGCCTTCTGGGGGGAAGGGGGGGGGGTTAGTACTCTAATCTCACATTTTAGAGTGCTTGCACACGCTCCTGTCCAGTGAAAAAGAGATCGTATAAAACGTGGAACTCAAATGGTGCATGGTGTGTGCAAGTCCTCCTTCTTTCACTTCCTTCTAACACAGCGAAGACCCTTTTTTTTTTTTCTTTTTTAAACAAAACCCACTAGTGTGAAGTCTACATCTGCATTTAAATTAGAACATCTTAAAGAAAAGAACAGGCTCCAAAGCTGCCCACAAGAAAGGTGTTCATATGCTGGTGCCTGGCAATGAAACTAACTAACTGCTTATTACCCAAGAAGAAATTAATTATCATTTAAATGTTGTTGGAGAGAGGAATGTGAATTATTTCTTTTTAATTTGGCTTTAAATTGCTAGTTTAGGTGATAGTTGTGGAACTTAAGTAACACATCATAATTGGCATAAGCTTGAACTTATTTTAGTTTTCTTTCCGTCAAAAATTGGACCACTGTCTTGAAAATCAATTTATGGGCGATTGTAAGCTTTTAGATTATTGCATAATAAGGAAGTAAGATTTTTATTCTTCTTTGCTCTCAGAGCCTATAAAATTTTAGAGTTTTATGGAAGACTAACTCTGTGGACTTGATGTTGTCGATGGAAGTGCAAGTGTGTTACTTAGTTTGTAGTAATTATCATTTGAAGTGTGGATAGATTTCTCGATGCTGGCAAAAATGTGTCACTGCTACTTGGCAACCGTATTGGGTTTCTTCGGTGCTTGGCTTCTGTATTAAGGGCCAAGATGCCATGTTTTGGATTTCTGTTGATTCGAAGAAGTCATGGCCCTTTCAGCCAGAAAACAGATTGTGTTTTGGTGCGTGAAAGCTTTTCTGAACTATAAGATAGTGTTGAAAAAAAACCTCAGCTTGCTAGAAGGTACTGAACAAAATTAGGCCAGCTGCTTCCCAACAGTTTGAAGCAATACCTTCTCTGGTGTTAGTTTGTGAACTTGCTGGCTTTTCCCTGTTTCCACCTCTGGAAGGTGGATCAGATGGCACTCAGTTATGTGCCACCGACAGCTGCCTCAGGTAATGTGGCTTGCTGACTGCTATGCACCTGTAGAAAGGACTGTAAAATTACTGTAGAGGATAAGTTGGTCGTGGTAAGTGGGTATAGTGGGGTGGGGGGGGTAGGGGGTGGGGACTCAGCAGGACAGCTATGGGCTGGGCAAGTACTGCCATTAGCTGCAATCCTAGAGTCTGAAGCTTGAAAAGCAAACATATGCCAGAGTTGTATGTTGTACTGGAGTATGTATGTTGCAAAATATCTTGGGTTTAGTGTTTTGACAGGATGCAAGTTGGGAATGAAGCGATAGAGCTTACATATCCTTCTGCCAAGGAATCCCCCAGTGGCGTCATGATACCCAAGATAGTTTTGCGGCGGCTGAAGATCAAGTGTGAAACATGGATTCTTCCTTAATTTGGAAACAGAGCTTTTGTGCTTTGTTTTTCCCTTTAACTGTAGCAAGTAGCCATTGAAATATAAATTTTGACTCCAGTGCAGAGAGCCCAAATGTAAGTATAATGAGTAGTGCTGTTCTGAGCAGTAAGTTTTGCTGTATAGTCCCTTGAATCTGGTAAAAGAATTAATCTGTTACCTAGGTGAGAGGTTATCCTTTATCTTGTCAATCCTCTGAGTATACATTGAGCTCTTTAAAGACCACTAATCATATCAAATGAATTATTCTCTTTAAAGTGCTTTCTATAATATTGAAATCCAGAAAAATAAGTGGATTTTTACCCTCTTAACATAGAAAGAAATCTAGCTTGTTAAAAAGATAACACTAGCATTTGTGCCTAGAATAATAGGTCCAGATCCTTCAAAGGTCAGTAGGTTGGTGGTTCTCGTCAGCACAGTGGACTGTGGTGTCCTTTCTGCATCAGATCAGTCGCATCCATTTGCATAACAATATGAGTATGCCAAACTTTTCTGATCATTTGTGGCCTGCAGTATATTTTGTGTGACACTTTAAACTGATTGGCATGCTCTACTCACAGAACTCAAGGCACTTATATATATATGTATGTTAGTTGAAAAGTGCCAGAATTCAGAAGACTGTAAGGTATGTATGTTTTGTGTAATATTTCTGTCCTGTAATATCTACAGTACCGATAAAGGAATTAGTCTATAGAATTTCTTGCTTCTTTAAAACTACAATTTGTAGCGTTTAAAAAAATCTAGAATGGAAAGAAATACTGCATGCAGAGAATGCCTTTCACTAGTTGACTATTGTATTTTTGGCTGCAGACATAATTAATTGGTAAAAAAGGCAGAGGGAGGGAGTAGAGGGGAAGCTTCACAGCAGTCGCAACTGTTGTACACAGATTTGTTGCAGATATTAAACAGGGTAAAAGTCTAATGTAGTGGTTGCAGTCATTTCTGATGTGGCTTCGTGGGGGCCAGCTCAGGTGCAATATCTTACGAACGTGACAGTTTAGTTTCCAGATGCAGTTAGATGTGTGTTCTGTGTGGGAGCTGACATATGTAGCCAGGCACTCTGGCGCCCGCGGCACCCCCTGATGCAGACCAGCTCCTCTGCAGAGGAGGCAATAGTGCTACCTTGCATTCAGGTTATTCAAGCCTGCAGTTGAGAGTATTTAATGGAACTGGGGTTAGACCAAGAATTGATAGAAATATCTAGTCCTGTGGTTTATGTGTATCTGTTCCCATTTTGCTGTTTTAGTAAGTGAAGTCTTGAAGTTGCAGAATTAACCAGCTGGTTTTATAGCTCCGCAAAGAATGGAACAGCGAAGCCTGTAGTTCTTTAAATGGAAAAGTATCTTTGGAGCTGAACCTCGTATTAACAAGAGGTGATAAACATGTTATGTGTTTGTTTCCTTTTTCCCAAAGGATGCTGGGATGAGCTAGTCTACAAAATCAAGGTAGCATTAGCTGATGCTGTAAAATTCTATAGTACAAGCAATTAATTTGCTGATTCTAAAATGTCTCGTTTGCTGTTAGTCTGCTATATTAGCTGTCCTGTGGAAGCACTGTAAATGTTACAGAGCAGTGGCCCCGCATAACTTTGTAAGGTGACTTCTGTTGAGCCAGTAATAGTCAAATGGAATTTCATTCACTTCCTGTGTTGCAAGTTTTGTTGAAAGTAGTTCCGCTGTTTCTATTTTTAAAACTAATTACTCTGTGTAGAGGACCCTGAAGCTGTCTCAGAGTTATAAAAGACATCTTGGGATCACCTCAAGTGTTTCCACTTACTGCTTATATGCATAGGCTGGAGTTTTATGTTAACATGAAGGGCATGCAGAAAACTTCTTGCTGGTGTGGTAATAGGATATAAGATACATTTTTTTCTGGAACCAGGTGCAGCCACCTATCTACTGAAATTGGGTCTAACTACTCATGTCTGGTGCATAGTTCCTAACATCTGAAAAGCATGTGTTATGTGATAACCTTCCACCTTTGTGGTTTCTGAAAGGTGCATTTTACTTGTTGGAGATTCGTTAAAAGAGCTGATTTTTTTTTTTTTTTTTTTAGCTCTTAAATCTTCAAAATACCAAATTGTAACATGTAAAGATGTAAAGTAGTTGCAGGAAAAAATAATGTTTGGCTGTTTGCAGGACTCAAGAACTGAGGTTTTGGGTTGTTTGTTTTTCTTAAGTAGTGGAACTTGCATCTACCTGTAGTGGATCTAACCCTGTCACCTAAACATCATCTGCTGGTGTGTAATTCCAAAGTAAAGCCAGAAGTGAGAGGGTAGGAAACTTGTATTTCCTTAGTTATAATTTCTTGCAGTAATACTTAGTAAGTGGATAGTATTCTGTAATAATGAGCACATGATAAAGAATTAGAAATTCCCTAGCTGTAATTCTAGCTTCCAGCACTTTCTCTTTCTGTCCTTCAGCTGCCTCACCTGTAAAATGAGGTAAAAAACTTTTTTTTTTGCCTCAGAAGGTTTAATATGATCTCATATTCAGAAGAATGTCAAAGTCCTGAAGGAAGTCTTATCCATCAGTAGGATTGTTGAGATGTGATTTACAGAAAAGCATTAATTGCTCAACTAGCGAAATAATTATGGTGTGCTTGCAGCTCTGCATGTCATGAACTTACATGGAGAGCCACTGGAGACATAAGGCTGCGATACCACAGAAGCCATTTTGGACTGTGAGCTGTTTAAAAAAAAAAAAAAAAAACAGGTTTTCAGTAGTAGCAGTGAATAATAGTACAGCGATTAGAATATGTGTTTGCTCAGTTTAACTGAGTAATCGTCTCACTTCCAAGCCACCAATTTGTAATTCTTTCGCCAAATAAATGTAGAATTTCTGAAGAAGGGAAGTGGTGCATCTGAGTTGTCCTGGGTGAACACATTAATTCTGCAATTCTGTGAGGACAGAAGCAATTAGAAACTGCATCATCTGTTCTAGGAGCCTCTGCCTTTCAGTCAATGAGTTTAGTGCTAAGGTGTCAGACACTCCCACATCCTCTGTGATGCTTTTTCCTTAATTTTCTGTTAGAATAAATAGGTATACTTTTTAAAAAATGCTCTGTGGTCATTCCTTCAGTGTACTGAGATTGCATTTCTTGTTGTGAGCTGCATTTTTGGGTCATCCCCCTTTAAACAGCCAAGTTGACATGCAGAGAGAGTGCCTTCTCTTGAGTTTTGAATAGGATGGTTTCACAGTAACTTAGGTCCTCTGATTTGAATTCTTTTTACCCCCTTGAATCTTCAGTGTTGACATGTAATTTAGCCAGTTTGGTGCTGATTTTATGAAATAGAGCATTTTCTCAGAAGTGTGTTGTGATGAAGTCAATTGAGTCATGTATGGCTTAATTTTGTTCTGGGGCCAAGGTGGAGGTGTGGCTGTTTGTCTTAGCTTCCTGTGAAGAAACTTCGTTAAATGCAGCCTGTTCTTAGAGAGGCTGAATGTTATTTGTGAAAACCCAGCGTTCACAAGTGTAACTGAAGTCAGTGGGAGTGCAAATACAAAAATCCTGTTGAAAGTTCGGTCATAAATAATAAATATGCACAATAACTTCAGAGAAGTGAAGCATTTTGTAGTTGGTTGTCTTGTGTTACAGCTCTTAATTCCTCAGCGGTGTTTGTAGCATGCTTTCAACAGAATGAGCTAGCATGCTTTCAACAGAATGAGCTTTACAGATGTGACATTATGTACATGTCAAATTATGGCATGTGAGCACAATATTGTGACTAAATCATCCAGTGGAACAATCTCCTTGCTATGTGTGAGGAACAAAATTATACTGTGTCAGTTGGTTAGCTGTGAAGTAGTTAAGTATTGGAAGAAAATGAAAAAATTTTAGCTGGTGATGGCAGAAATGGTAGTGCTATATTAACATTGCCTTGAGGTAAGAAAGGCATTTTAGTCATGAAGCACATTAGGCACTGTATGACTTTGTAACTTGAATTAATTTAACTAATCGTGTTGATGTAGCTGAAAGAGGCAACGCTCTGATTAAAACCGTCCTCTGCCATTAATGGTTTTGCAAGACTGAGCCTATATAGTGGAAAAATGCTTTTGTCCAGCAAACAGGAAACTGGAAAAGAAGAATCTGCCCTAGGTCTGGGGGAGGCAACAGCACCAGAAAACCCAGGTGGGGCCCAGCCCACGGAGGAGCTGCAGCAAAGAACTGCAGTGCAAATGGAAGTGCCTGCTCGACCTTTTGACTTCCGCTAAGATGCATGGAGCAAAAACAGTCATGCAGCAGGAAGGAAGTAGCACAACCACAGCGGAGGGGGCACGGAGGAGCGGGGACAAAGGAACATGCCTCTTCAGCCTGCAGAGCCGCTGGCAGGCCTGGCCCAGCCTTGGGGGGCCAGCTGATTAATAAGCACGGGGTAACTGAAGAAACAGTCTTGCTTCATGCTGGTTTTTGTTCCCCAAAACGATTGCTTGAGACCCGCATCTTTAGAGTGCCATCGGTATCAAGGTAGCACAATTTTACAGGCTAGTGTAATTGCAGCTAAACAACAGGCTCTGGTGATGTTTCTGGGTTGCTAAAGAAGCAGTTCTCTGTTAACACTGTGTATGGAAGGGATAATGCCTCCATGTCAGAACTGCAGATGTTTCTTAGTAAAATATTTGGTTACTGTGTAGAGTGGAAAAATATTTGGCTTTCTAAGCTTTCACTTTTTATGTATGTGGTTGATTTACTATCTAACAACAATAAGCTGAATACTGTGCATGTATGTGTGAAAGCACTTGCAGGAACATGAAATCCTACCTAAACTGTAGCTGTTAATCAGTCTCTGGACCTAACCACTGAACAGAAACATGCTGTAGTTTTTCGTTTGAAGCTGATACAGGTGTTGCCTTCAGCTCAGTTGCAAACAATGAGGAGAGCCAACTGATGTGGCCTGCGGTCCCTGGGTAATGTTTTCAAAAGTGCTTATATGACAGTTGTTTAAATTCCACTGACTGTCAATGGATTTTAGGTGCTTATGTCAGTAATTCCCGGTTGGCATACCTCTGGTGCAACTCTTGGTAACAGTATTTGTGTTCATTACTGTGTTTAGCTAAAAGTTTGAAAGAGGGCCATCACAGTCTATAAGAAACATGGAAGATTGCTGGAGGTCTGTGGCCAAAAATGGTTGGGAATCTCTGGTCTAAGCTCCTCCGCCAGGTCCCTCAGTACCCTCGGGTGGATCCTATCTGGCCCCGTAGACTTGTGAGCATCTAGGTGGCATAGCAGGTCGTTAACTGCTTCCTCTTGGATTATGGGGGGTTTATCCTGCTTGCCATCCCTGTCTTCCAGCTCAGGGGGCTGAATACCCTGAGGATAACTGGTCTGACTATTAAAGACTGAGGCAAAGAAGGCATTAAGTACCTCAGCCTTTTCCTCATCCTTGGTGGCAATGTTCCTGCCCGCATCCAAGAAAGGATGGAGATTCTCCTTGGCTCTCTTTTTCTCGTTAATACACTTGTAAAAACATTTTTTGTTGCTCTCTTATGACAGTGGTCAGATTGAGTTCTATCTGGGCTTTTGCCTTTCTAATTTTCTCTCTGCACAACCTAACAAGATCCCTGTACTCTTCTTGAGTTGCCTGCCCCTTCTTCCACAAGTGGTAGACTCTCCTTTTTTTTCCTGAGTCCCAGCCAGAGCTCCCCGTTCAGCCAAGCCAGTTGTCTTCCCTGCCCATTCTTCTTACAGCACATGGGGAAAGCCTGCTTCTGTGCCTTTAAGACCTCCTTCCTGAAGAACGTCCAGCCTTCCTGGACCCCATTGCTCTTCAGGACTGTCTCCCATCAGCAGCTGTCCTCATCTCCATTGCTTCAACTTGCCCTTGTTCTCGTGGGGGACTTCAACTTACTGGACATCTGCTAGAAATACAACACAGCAGAGAGGAAACAGTCTAGGAGGTTCCTGGAGTGTGTGGAAAATAACTTCCTGACGCAGCTGGTAAGTGAGCCCACCAGGGGAGGTGCCTCACTTTACCTGCTGTTTACAAACAGAGAAGGACTGGTGGGAGATGTGGTGGTCGGAGGCCGGCTTGGGCTTAGCGATCGTGAAATGATAGAATTCTCGATTCTTGGTGAAGTAAGGAGGGGGCCAGCAAAACCGCTACCATGGACTTCCAGAGGGCGGACTTTGGACTGCTCAGGACACTGGTTGAGAAAGTCCCTTGGGGTTGTTTTGGCCAAAGTGCGGGACCGGCACTTGGATTTGTTGAATCTCATACAGTTGGCCTCAGCCCATCGATCCAGCCTGTCCAGGTCCCTCTGCAGAGCCTTCCTACCCTTGAGCAGATCAGCACTCCCACCCAACTTGGTGTCGTCTGCAAACTTACTGAGGGAGCACTC
>NW_009209971.1:22944-47858 GCF_000690835.1 Fulmarus glacialis
CATGCTGACTGGTCTATAGTTCCCCAGATCCTCGTTCCGGCCCTTCTTGTAGAGCCTCCAGTCATCCAGGACCTCCCCTGTTAACCAGGACTGCTGGTAAATGATGTACTCTTTGCTGATGTTACTAAAAATAAAATACAATCATAATCACTAAACTTCGATATGCCAATATAAAATGTGCGCTGTAATTGCAAGCATTTTTGGTCTGTATTAATTTACAGATGTGTAACTTGGCTTGTTAAAATAAAGGAGTGCACTCTTGAAAGAAAATGTTTGTCCTTTTAGCACAGGATTGGTAACAAGCTGTATGTAAAAGCTAGTTACTAACATAAAATATTCTGCAATTTGCTGCTCTTTAGGTTCACTTCCTGTGTTTTTCCTGTTGCTTACCTAAGATACAGCTAATATTTGTTAAAAATGATGATACCTTAAGAATTGAAAATGTTCAGGTGTTAGAAACTTTTTTGGAAACTGAGTCCCTCAATATGTGTTTGTGTTTGTAAAATCATCTGTTTATCCATCCTTAAGCCTGTGGAAGTTTATACTTCTTTCACTGAAATGATGTACTCAGCTGAGTGCAAGCAGTTCCTGAAACTCAGCTAAGGGAGAAGGCTCTTAGGCAGAAGTGATAAGCAACTGAACACAGGAATATACCTGGCCTTCTTGCAGTGTTAACTGTTGCTTTGTTTAAACCATGGACTTGTTCACTTAGTTTCTTGTTTGAGGGTCAGAAATGCATTAGTGTGCTTGCCTGGTCATACCCAAATTTTCACACTGTGCTGGACAGCAATAGGAGAGTATATGCCTGAAATTATTTTCCTTCTGTCTAGCAAATATTACATACATTAGTTTCAATCCATGCTTAGAATTTTTTCACAAATAAGACATGATTTTTCAAGTGTTAAGAGTACTAGCAAGTCAGTGCTAGCTTGTGCCATATACCTAAACAGCTTTAGGATTGCTAACTTTGTGGAAGTCACTTAGCATTAATGCATTGCTGTGAGATGCCACTTTACCTGCTAAGACTGCACACAAATATTGCACACTAACCCTTCAAGGAAATGATTCAGAATTTAATTCTTACGAATTACTTCCATGTTAGTGTAAAAAAATAATTAGCAGTTTTTGCTCAAACCTCCATTTTTATAAACTTAGTAAAAGCAAATACCATCTCTTTTTTGCTTGAGTTGTAGATGGATTAAATGATTCATAATAGCATGGTGTTTGCTTTTTTCCCTTGCACCGCCATAAACTGTCATCTTCGTTGTCATTTTATGGAAGTGAGGACTTTCAGAAGACAGCTTGGGGAACAAGTTCCGCACTAAAATCTCTGATTTGCAATTTTTCTAGTGTTTGTCAGCCAAAGGCATTGCAGGGACATGGTGGGAACCTACCCTCTGGAGGGAGGAAGAGAGCTGGGGTGTGACTTTACAGTTAAATCATCTTCTCTGTAGGATTAGCCAGTGGCTGTGTCTCAGTATCTGAGCCTTCCCCTGGTAAATGCAAAGTTGCTTATCTGCTACTGGAAAGAGAAATATACAACTTTGAATTACTTAACTTTACACCAGTGTGGGGACATGCACAAACAGATACTATTGATAAGGTAACAGCCTGGTTTTGTACTGCTGCAGCTTCTTTGTGTATCCATAATCTAGGTCCTGAGCCACTGATCTTCATAAATGTGATTATGATCACATAGGAAGCCATTACTTTGTTGTTCTCTTACAGCTTAGTTTTTCCTACACGCAGGATCCTGCATAGTTTTTTTTAAGACGTGCCAAATAAACCTTCCTAAAAGCAGAAGGTGAGGAATTAGAGTAGCACTCCAAAGGTATAACAAAACTGCAAAAGCAGGATGACTGGAAATTGTGATATGCTGGTAAGGCAAGGGGACTTTCTGACAGCCCCTCTCTGTGGAGGCCGCTTAACTGACAAAGAGTGGTGGACAACAAAGCTTTTCAGTTGGTGTTTATAGAATCAAACAGCCAAATCGTATAGCTGCTTTAAACTACACACAGTTTGAATGCGTAACACATCCAGTAGAGAGCTGCTGAATGGAGCAGCCTACAGGAGAGCATCTGGGTAGTTTTACTTACGTTAATCTTGAGCACCTGTTGTTATCAGACATGCATGAAATGACAAAAACCAGAATCCCTTGCTGTATAGCTGGCACCTTCTATAAATACTTTGAGCAGCTTTCGTTGCTGAGATGCAAATTAAAATGTAGTTGAATAAATAAGGGTAAGAGAGGAGAACCACTGTCAAAGAAGATTTATAGTTTTGAGCCCTGTGTACCTTCTAGTCTACCCAGACTGTATCATAGCATGGAGAAAGGGCTCATGTGGAGCTGAGTATATGGTAGAATATATGTCAAGCAAAGTAGGTAATTTCCAATTGAGTTTAGACTCAATGAAAGTATGACACGGAGCTAGAAGACCTAAGCCCAAATGTCCAAGGAGATTTTTGCAGAAAGGCTGGAGGCAGTTACCTATCTCCTTTAGCTGGAGGTCAGATCCACCATCAGGCAGATTAACAGGATAAGTACTTCAATTAGGAATAGCATGTCTGGAGCAAGTGGTGTCTGAAAAATGTCCAAGATTAAGTAAATTGGAACCAATCCAATCAGAATACTAGAAATTGGTGAAAGGCTGAAACCTAGGAGGAGCTTAGTTTTCTGCCAAACACAGCTGTCTTCAGGGAGATGGCACACTACAATAGTAGCATACTTAGAGAGCTTGGAAAACAAGGCATTAAGAAGATACTGTGTGACTGGGGATGCTTCTAACCCCTCTCTAAATAGTTCAGTGTTTTGAAGTCTGCAAAGTAACTTGTTGTTCAGTGTCATAACTGAGTCTGTGCAATGCCTTGGTGGTTGATGCAGTCTTCTGACTAGCTCCGGTCTGTTGGACATAACTTAGAAGTTGTCCTTTCCTGCATGATACTAGTTGCTTCTTTTACCTTCAAGCATGTGACGTGGGATGAAAATAAGCCCCTGGCCTAGAAATATCCCTGTCTCTCTTCAGGATGTCCATTTTCCTAGCATTTGGAGAATGTAATGGAGTGCAAGAGAAGAGAGTCATCCTTTGTTTGGGCAAAGGAATGAGAGAAAGAGATGCCACTAGTGAATAGATTTCTTTTTTCCATCTACAAGTAGAAGACGACCTCTCTAGTGTGTAGTAGTGCTATTGTTTGACTCCTAAGTAGGAAGATGTTATTGTGGTATTCCTGTACTGCTACAGGCCCTGATGCTTTGAGATGTCCAAGCTAGCTCTGTTTCTGCATAGCACAGTTGCAACATAGAGCTTACCTCCTTAATGTAGTAACTAAGACTACAAGCAGGGAAGAAGCAGTCCTGGTCTGCAGTTTGTACTGCTGGGATTTGATGCCAATCCAATGCTAGTTTCTTGTGAAGCATATAACCCAAAATGCTCCCAATGCTGCTGTGTCCTCCCTGCTGGGCAGTAGTCCTCCTGTCTTCTATTTCTGGAAACCTTTTGCATGTTGACTAAATCCAAAGCAGAGAATATCTCTTCTCCTCTTCTCCAACTTGCACTCTCCAGTTTAGATAAAGGGCATACCCTGATGGACTAGAGCACTCCTGATAAATGAATGTCATCAGGCAGAGAAGGGACTTGGGGTACCAATTTGTAATTCAAATTGGATAATTACTCATCACAATACAGTTGAGTGCCCTAACCGTCAAGCTTTTGTATGTAAGTTACTACCATTTTAGAAAAAAACTGCAGGTTTTTGACCTTCCCTTGGGAGCTGGGCCTGTTATCATCGGTTAGACATTTTCTGAGCGAATCTACTTTGTTGGGACCTGCTGGAGACTTGGAAAGATATTCGGCTTACATGATCCAAGGCAGTAGTAGTTTTATGTGCTCTCATAAGGAATTTTCAGACCCAAGAGCAAAAGAGTCTGATGAGGTTTTGGCTCCAATTATGCTGTTACTTAATAGGTGAGGTGTGAATATTGGTTTTGGACATTTTCTGTGAATGTATTTCCTTGGAGGGGGTTGCCTTGGAAATAACTTGCCCACCTCAAAGAGGTTATGCAAAGTTAGTCATTGTGGAAAATGTCTTGACAAACACAGATCTTGCTGATAAGTACCGTGTGATAGATGTGTTCTGAATGCTGGGTAAATACTTGAAAAGTAGTCCCAAATGAGAGGAGTTTTCTAGGCTGGGATACTTCTTGAATTGCAATAGGTACTATTTCTGTTTTGTTCAGAATGCTAAATCATGTCTGTCTTTTCTGAAATAAATGTTTGTTTTTGTCGTCCTTTTTAGGCGTAACCTGACAAAGTTATCCCTGATATTCAGCCATATGCTGGCAGAACTCAAAGGTATTTTCCCAAGTGGCCTTTTCCAGGGAGACACATTCCGGATCACCAAGGCAGATGCTGCAGAATTTTGGAGAAAGGCTTTTGGTGAAAAGTAAGTTCCTAACTGTGCTTAAAAATAGAGATTTGGGAACAAACTGCACACAATGCTCTGTATTTTTAAAAATTCTGTTTTCTGGTTCAAAAAGGTCTTTGTCAGGTTATAATGAACGATGGGAGAGACCTACTAGTCATTTGGTCCACTCTCTGGGGTGAGATACAGGATTGTTCCTACATTATATTTCCGAGTTCTTTGTTGTGTCTTGTTTTAATGTGTCGAGTGATGGGTCTTTCCCCAGTTTCCGTAGGAGACTCTTCTACTGTCATAGAATTTCCCTTAATTATTCAGCTTAAATTTTCCTCTCCTTAATTTAATTCTTTAACTTGTAAGTAAGCTCCACAAACTATGCAAAATAATCTGCTTTCTTCTTCCAAAGGTTACCATGTCCCCAATATTAGTTGTCCTTTAGCTAAGCCGTTATATTAAATTCTTTTCATCTCCCCTCCAATTAGTCTTTCCAATCACTTAGTCACCTTTCTTCTTGCTTCTCTGAACTTTTGTCAGTTTGCATAATGGCTTTGTTAAGATAGAATGAAGAAGAAAGTGAAGTGCAATGTGTATTTGCATGTAAACTGTTGAAATGTCAGTTTTAATTTTTGTATCTCATAAAACGCTGACTAAATGAAATGTAGAGGTGTCCACAGCAACGTTTGAGGATTAAAGTTAATGGAATTGAGTACTGCTTTCCAACTAAGGTAACTAAGATACTTCACATAAAGAGTTTAATTAATAGCTGTCAGAACAAAAAGCAATAATATATTTACTCATGAATAACACAGTTGTCTGAAGCTGGGCATGTTCTTTGTATGTTTCTATTCCACTTGATACTTTAAAAGAAGGAAAATATTCCTTTAAACAGCAGCCTCTGTTTTGGCTTCTGATTCTCTTACTTCTCCAGTTAATCCCTCTAGAGAATTGTTTGCAGCATTTTATTTTTTTTTAACTGTCTGGACCTCTACTAAAAGACTTACTGTTAACTCCTTCTCTACCAGCTGCAACATTATGATATTCTTATCAAGTGATGGTGTTGTATACAGCCCAGGGTGTGTACAAGCGTTGACATGATAGGACTGCAGAAAAAAGGAAAGGAGAAAGCAGAGCTCGACTTCACATTCCAAAATTTTGCATATGCAGAGAAAATTGTCTAAAGTTCATTTGGCTGCTAATTTCTTGCAGTACCAAGAAATCCTGTGCTTGCATAACATGAATAAATCTCTTGTGGCTAATTTTGATTTTCCTCTCTTCCATTATCATGAGGTGCATACTCACAAAAAAAACATATAAGGTATGTACATGGTGGTGGTCTTCAGACATACCACATTTATAGATGGCTTGGTTTTCCCCAGGACTATTGTTCCTTGGAAGAGCTTCCGTCAGGCCTTGCATGAAGTGCATCCAATCAGTTCAGGGCTGGAAGCCATGGCCCTGAAGTCAACGATTGACTTGACGTGCAATGACTACATTTCAGTATTTGAATTTGATATCTTCACACGACTTTTTCAGGTAAGAATTGAGGAGTGTGAATCACTTGAAATGTGTCTCAGTGCTTCAGGTTAGACTCTTTTCCCAGGACAAACTGTATTTTACACACTAAAATGACATTATTTATGCTGTAAGGGATTTGGTTGTCTTGCCCTTCATCCCCTAAACAGCTCTAGTAATATTTAGGAGTAAATATTGCAGTAAAAGCGTGTGATACTTCTGGTTGTAGAAGAAAAGATTGTCTAAATATATACTACAACTGTAAGGCACATTCAGTATCCTCCCATGAATCAGTTTTTCCCTTTTGAAGGTCACTTTTAGACTGAAGTTCTGACACAACTTTTGTAAGCCAGGAAATGTGAAGCTTAGTTTATCAGTCTGTCTTTCCTTGTCCTTTTCTTTCTTGTCAGATTTATTTTCCGTGGGGGGGTTGTTCAAGATGAAGCACAAGCATGGAAATTTGGGCTTCCTAGCTTTTGAACTGACACAGCCAGGATGTTGTGGACATGTCTGTGTTCTGTGCGTGAGAAATATCTGTATTACTGAAGTGATATTAATAGTAGGTAAAATTCTAACCCACAGTCTTTAATAATGCTAAGCTCAAAAACACAGCTTCTGATGGTGCAATTCGGTATTTACAAGAAAAAACTTACTTCTTTGGCTCTGACTTGCCTTTTCCCATGTGATAGGGTGGGTTGTAATTAAGATATATCTAGATGAAAAATTCCCATGTTCGGTGTTGCAATGTAGCTGATCTCATTCAGTACTTTTTCCAACTATAGTACATAAAGAGCAAGTTAAGAGTTGCTGCAATTTCCAAGAGATGCAAAGTTCTTAGGGGGAACTACTATCTTCTTTTAGACAAGTTGAGAAATTTGGAAAAATTGGATGAGATTTAGACACCCAAGCCCTTCTCAGGATTGAGAGCTTTCAAACTGTTTTTATGACTTTTTGTGCATCATTTTAAGGAATATTTAACATGTATGTGCTGGTTTATTTATTAAAATCTTAGACTAGCCAGTAATCTTTGCCACACCCAAGTGAGGTTAGGTGGTTAAGGAATAGTCACAAGCATCTTACACACAGTGAAACAGAGACAGAGAGGGGAGGTCACTTTCCTGAGGCTGTATAGGAAGTCGGTGTTAGAGATCAGACTAGTCGTGGTTTCTGGTCCTGTGCATAATCTTATTAAAGTCCTGTCTTTATGCTTGTCTCAGGAATGAGTCATTTTCTCTGCAGAAGCAGCACAAATTGGTAGCTATTCTTGAGCTGTCTCTTTGTGACCTCAGTGACTTCTCCCTTGGCATTTATTAAAGGTATTTTGATTAAGGTCTGTCTTAGGTGATGTTTTTATCACTGACGAGAGAAACTCAAATGCTAAGACTGCTCCATGAGAAAGTAGGTTTCAGTTCCTCTACTGGATTTATGGTAGGATAAGAAACCTGCTTCTTTAACTGAAGAACTGGTCCCTTTGATTAAGGAATATTATATGTGTTGATACCTTTTAGAAGTCCACGGTTAATATAATTCTTTGTTGTTTCTATAGCCATGGTCCTCTTTGCTCAGGAACTGGAATAGCCTAGCGGTGACTCATCCTGGTTATATGGCATTCCTAACGTATGATGAGGTGAAAGCCCGGCTTCAGAAATTCATTCACAAACCTGGCAGGTTAGTGCTTGGCAGCAGTGGCTTTTTTGATCATTCTTGCTAACATCGTTGATTGCTGTGCTGACTGAGGAGATTGGTTTTATTTTGTCTTTGTCCTCCTTTCTTAGAAATTAAACTGTGGAAAAACGTAGCTTGCCCTGTATTTGGAGATTATCCTCCGTGTGGTGACTTACGTCCTGCCCACCCCCACAATTGTCACAACAGCTCCCTTAGGCATGAGCAGAATGCAGAGGCAGACACTGCCAGAATGAGCCTAAATGATGGGCTGTTTAGGACCATGAATAAATGAATGTATCTGTAGGTCCCATAACTTTCTGGTGTATAAGCATAAAACCAGGAGAGCTGAGCGGATTGCAGCCCCCAGAGGCAGTGTGTACATTTCAAGCCAACTTCAGACAGACAAGGCAGCTGATCAGTCTTTGTGCTGGCAGAAAGCAGCATGGTAGGCAGAGTAGGCTGCAAGGTAATGCTGCAGGCTGGACATTCAGAGGCTGTGGGGGGCAACACATGCTTCTGGGAGGGCTGTGGACCTGAGCAGTTTTGGGCTACCCTACCTGGATAGAACTTGGCCCAATGCAACAGGGCTAACAGATTTCTCTTTATGCAGGAAGGGCCAAGTGTTCATTTCTGGAGATTATTACTATACTGTTAGTTCTGTGCTGGTTTTAAAAATTGAGACCTTGTGTAGTCTGTTTGTTGGTTTTGTTGTTGGCTGCGGTTTTTTAAAGTTAATTTGAAACAAATTATTTTAAGGATGCTAACTTTTCGTGCTCTGAATTCTGGGTTTAATTTCACCTGGAGGCCAGTGCTTGGATGCTTTTCTCGCTTGGTTTCAGATTGCAAGGTTCTCCTTTGATCTGCCTGGGGGTAAATTGAGGAAAGCTGGTATAAATCATCAAGTTATGCCTACTAGTTTTTGTTTGCTATCTTGAGATAACCAAACAAAGGCTGCCTACTTGACATTTAATCTTTCCTGTCTGTTCCAGTCCAAACTGAAGTTTCCTTTCCTTTGTGTTTTTTTAGTTATATTTTCCGATTGAGTTGTACACGACTTGGTCAGTGGGCCATTGGCTATGTCACTGCAGATGGGAACATTCTTCAGACAATCCCCCACAACAAACCTCTTTTTCAAGCACTGATTGATGGCTTCAGGGAAGGCTTGTAAGTAACTTTGTAAAAATTAAGTTTTTTGCCCTTTTGCCCTTTTTCACTGTGAGTTTGTTTTATATATCTTCATCCTGTGGTGAGGTCTTAAACTCAGTTGAATGGTAAAATGTACCCTCTGGGTTCATCACACATCATCTACTTCACAGGAGAGGCAGCATGTTGCAGAGGTCAAGCAATCACTAGTGACATCACTGACCCCCTTTTGGACATCTCTTAACTCTTCCTTTCTATTTAGACCTTGATTCAGCAGAACAGTTCAATCATGTGAACAGTACCATTGATGTCAGTGGAATAATTCGTATACCTAACTGTTTTGGCACTTGAGAATATTCAGACAGCTATCTTTTGCACTGGGGAGCTGTACTGTCCTTTGCAATAGCAGATGATAAGTGTGTCTCAGTGTTTCCCTTGTCATAGATTCTTTTCCAGTCAAGTCCTTAATTTGAGCCGCTGCAACTGGTATTATGGCATTAGTTTTCTTACTCTGGATATTACAGATTCGCTGTAGGATGATTTAAGAAGACTAGTCTAGGACCGTAACATCCTGTTTAAAATAAAACTTGCTGCCAGGGAGAAAAACAAGCTTCTTTTTGTTTTTAAGAATGACATGTTTGATTTTTGTCCGATAGTAAAATTCTTCCAAAACTTCTTTTGAATTCAGAATACCTTGAATTCCCACCCCTCACTTCTCACAGTCATTCTTTCTTTCCTCCACCATCACCAAAAGAAACCTTATTGTGTGTGTGTATATGTATGTGTGTGTGTATATGCACATATATAGAGAGATATCTTTTTTCCCCTCAACTGTTTACAGTTATTTATTTCCCGATGGACGGAATCAGAATCCTGACTTGACTGGCTTGTGTGAGCCCACACCTCAGGACCACATTAAAGTTACACAGGTGAGCAAAGTATTCTATCCCATCAAACTGGCTTGCCTTATTCCTAATTTCTAGCCTCCTTAGCTATTTATACAATTCTGTCATACTTGGTATCCCCAAGGCTTGTTTTTAAGGCTGATGTATTGTATTTTACAGGAGTTGCAGAAATCTTTGAATGGTAGGAATGGGCAGAGGAGATTGCAAAGGTTAGGTAAAGCTTTATGCAGGACTGAAAGATTTTAACATTTCATTTTAGAGTGTTCTGCCAAATACTCGTTCTTTTGTGCCATGCAGCATGTGTTGAGCCCTGCTTTCCTAGGCTGTTCTTGGGACATGTAAATGAAAACCTGGGATAATTTGAAGTCAGCTTTTTTCAGAGCTTGACAGATGTATCTAGTACATAAAATTATAGTGAAGTCTTTGCAGACTTCTGTTCTCTTTTGCGCTGTGTTCTTTGTTTGGAATTTATTTATTCCTGCAAATCTTGTGTTGGGTTTCTTGTATGTATGACTAATCATCTTGTTATTTTACAGTATCAACCATGTCTGTCTATCTTTCCCCAAGGAACAATATGAATTGTATTGTGAGATGGGCTCCACATTTCAGCTGTGTAAAATATGTGCTGAAAATGACAAGGATGTGAAGATTGAACCATGCGGCCATCTGATGTGCACGTCCTGTCTCACTGCGTGGCAGGTGAGGCATTGCCTCTTGTTAATCTCTCTGAGTGAAGCTAGTTGCTCTTTTACAGAAGCGGTATATTCTCTTCTCAAAACTATTCTGTTTACTTCAGGTATGGAGATAAGATAGCATAACTGAGGACAGAAACTCATAGTTCAGTAATATCAGTGCATCAGTGCCAGCTTCACCAGCACAGGGAGAAGCTGGTTAGATACCTGATCTCTTAATCTAGGAATAGGCAGGAAGTGCGAGGACTTGCTAAAAAGCTGTTTTTCTACTTCAGAGAGAAAATACTCCATATTTGTAGCACAGTTTGCCTTTCTGTCTTCCTCTCAGTTGAAAGGTACCTGCCAAAAAGCAGGTTTAAACCTCTTTGTATATTAACTATGTGTTTAATTTCTGCGTCATAGTGGCTGTTTTAACAGGTCTCTTTTCTTCCCTGAAGGAATCAGAAGGCCAGGGTTGTCCTTTTTGCCGCTGTGAAATCAAAGGCACGGAGCCAATTGTAGTAGACCCATTTGACCCCAGAGGAGGAGGAGGATTATCACGGCAAGGGGCAGAAGGAACTCCTTCTCCCAGTTATGATGATGATGATGACGACAGAGCTGATGATTCCCTTTTCATGATGAAAGAACTCGCTGGTACCAAAGTAAGGTCACCAGAGTGTGTGCTAGTAGATGTGGCAGTATGTACAAAGACTGCATGTTCTCCATCAGTTTTCTGTGGTCTTGGTGATTTGTGCGTGAGGGTTGTCAGACCTTGTAACAGGAGAGATTGTACTCAGTGTGGAAAATGGGGATTTAGGTTCAGTTTTGTCAGTTCAGTTCACACTGTCAGTTCTATTAAGCTATAGTGATCACACTTTGAAATCTTTGATCTTTTGTGTGTTGTCTTGAAAGGATCCTTAGAAGGGTGAAAAGGCTGGCTTGACCTATTGGAATGTAAGATCTAGGTTTATAACACTTTTCTGCATGCTTAGCAATGCTGCTTTTGATTTATTAGCCATAGTTTACCCATATCAGCAAAAATTCATCCCTTTTCGACAGTGATGAATACAGCCAACCAGATATAGTCTTCCCAAGGTCCTGATGACTAACTGGGCAGAGGGCAGGCTATTTTGCTGAGGAAGTCAATTTGACAGTCATCTTTTTATAAGGTGTCTGATAAATTTGTATGATAAAGGTGTGATAACTCTCTGCCATTAGTGCTACTTCCTTCCATGAGATGTGTACAAGACAGGCATTCTTTATGGATCTCTGCAGGTTTTTTCTAAAAGCATGGTGTTGCCCTTGCACATCTGCACTTAGTATTGTTTTACTGCATAGGGAAGTGGGTTTGAATTTGGCTAATTTTTAATAGTTGAATTCGTTAAAAATAATCTGCCTTTCCTGGACAGAAAGAATCCTCTACGCTGGTTTACCTATGGTCATATTTCTCTTTAGCTTCCACCCTGTGAAATAGTGTACAGTATTGTACAGTAAACTGTATTCCTGGGGGTGGTTTTTGTATACACAGCTTGGGGAAGCAAAGCGATTTCCTCAGTGTGACATCCTGTCGTGGTTTGCAGTAGGCTACTACTCTGTATTTGTTGGCATTAATGAGTTCAAACCTGTGTAAAGCTTTTCAAAGTTAGAAAGCACTAGCATAATTAACAATTACGAAAAACAGAAGAACAGGCACTGTTCGATTTGTTACATGGAAAAACAGCTTTCCAGGGACAAAAATGGAGATTTTGGTGCACACTAGTGATTGCTGCAACAGCCATGACACTGTAGTCAAGGTAGTTTGCACAGTGGTGCCTGCAGTGATAAGTGGGATTTGCAGCAGATCATGCCCTCTTGTGTTGAAAAGAAAAGAAGCTTGCTTCTGCTCAGGGCCCAGTAAGGCAGGTATGTTACTCCAGCCAAACAGCTTGTCTTTTATTGTGCCATTGCTAAGTGTGCATTTTCAGTTGTGTGCCACAGCTAAGCCCATTGGTGATCTTCAAGGCTTGCTGTTGTGCTGTGAAATTGCCTTCATTTACTGGTGTATGGTTGTTACTAATATAGTAATTTGTTACTAATAGCGATACTGAAGCCAGTACAAGTCACAGAGCTTGAAAGCCTCTCTAGAGAAAAGGAGTTCTGCTGGATTTTGTCATTTGTTGATTTTTCCATTCTTTTCTTTTTCAGGTTGAGCGTCCTCCTTCTCCGTTCTCAGTAGCTCCACAGGCCACCCTTCCTCCTGTGCCACCGCGACTGGATCTTTTGCAGCAGCGAGCGTCCAATCCGCCTGGGGCTTCCAGTCCTGGGACCACTTCAAAGGTCAAACACACTGTTTGCCCTTTCAGCTATGATTTTGATGGGGCAGGCAGGAAGAAGAGCATTCTGGTGAACGCTACATGTTCTCTGTGACATCCCTAAGTACTTTCACACAAGGCTTTTTCTTCCTCCTTTTCTGTAGTCCTGTTAGGCCACTTTCCTTCCATTCCCCACAAGAGCCTAGTCTGTCCTGAAAGCAAATGCTTCCTTGTGGAATCCATGGTAGGAGAGTCCCTTTTTGCTGTTTAAAGGGCCTGACTTTTCTTCACATTCGTCCATGCAATTGCTAGAAAAAAGCTGGTCTTAAGCTGAAGTACTTGCTCACTTAAGGTGACTGGTGTCCTCCTGTTGAACTATCAAGTTATTGTTATTACCAATGTCTTCACTGGTTTTCAGCCTCAGCCACTGCTGCCTATGCCCTTTGGAGCTGCATTTATGGGCTTGTGTTTTGTTCTAGCTAGCAGGCTAGATGTGGGAAGGTGTCATATTCCTGAACAAACTTTTCTTCACAAATTTTTCCATCGAGCTTTTTTTCACATAGAAAACTAAGGAAGGAATGAAATGTGTGTGACTGGGAGAGAGTAACTAGTTTTCTGATTGACTAGCAGAAGGCAGTAATGTGATCTTGGTGGCATTTGATCATTGGCTGTTGAGATATGGCAGCGGTTCTTCAACTGGTTTGGATGAAGTAATGAAATTATGCTTGAAAGTTCAGGCAGAAGAAAATATCTAATTCTATGAATATTCATTGCTGACTGATGAATGTTAACTTGTATAAATAACCTACAATTGAATCTTTTTTTTAAATGATGGGTATCCTTTGTTTGGAATCCAATCTAATGCTGCTGTAAGGTTTTTTTTTTTTTTTTTTCCTTCAAGAAAAATAATCTGGGGTGTTCAGTGCCTCCCTGTAGCTGCATGTAGTTACTGTGTTACCTCTTCAAGCCTGTAGAGAAGGTGTCTCTGGAGGGTTAATTTGTGGAGATGTGGAGAGTTATCTCCACATCCTTTGAGATAATTTCTTGTAAAAACAGATAAAACGAAAACCAAAACTCACCCTTCTGCCACTTGCATCCCTTCTTTTTGTTTTGTGGCTAGAGTACCTTTGTTAAGCGATATTTTACATTCTTCTGCCTTCCAGGCTGCACCTGGTACTCTTCACAAGGATAAACCTCTGCCGATCCCACCCACGCTCAGAGATCTCCCGCCGCCACCGCCTCCAGACAGGCCACATTCCATTGGGACTGAAGGTCGACCTCAGAGACGTCCCCTGCCCTGCACGCCAGGAGACTGTCCTTCGAGAGACAAACCACCGCCTGTGCCCTCCAACCGTCAAGCAGATCTGTGGCCATCCAGGCCGATTCCAAAAGCCCCATCTGTAGCTCTTAGCCCTGGTGACCCTTGGGCTGGGAGAGAACTGTCAAACAGACACTCGCTTCCCTTTTCCTTGCCCTCTCAGATGGACTCTAGGGCCGATAGCCATCGGCTTGGGAGCACGGTCAACCTGGACAACCCAGTGGTGAGTAGGCGTATTGGAGGTGAAGGTAATTTTTGAGGAATTAAGTCTTCCAAGGTGCCCTCTTCTTATAGTTTACATCTGAATAGGGTGATCTTGTGCCAAGGGAGAGATGGAAAGGAACTGGTGAATACCAGGCAAGGGAGAATAATGGGAGGACTTCTCAGGGAAGTGCTTTGGTACCTCTTGGGAGCAAGGTTCAAGTGCCAGTTTGAGCAGTCATGAGCCACAATTTTCATGATCAGTGTTCACCTTTCAATTTGAGTTAAATTTGGATCTGCTACTATTACCAATGTCATGATGTGTAACTTAGTAGTCCAGCATATTGTTCTCTGAAAGA
Source organism: Fulmarus glacialis (assembly GCF_000690835.1). NCBI lineage: Eukaryota > Metazoa > Chordata > Aves > Procellariiformes > Procellariidae > Fulmarus > Fulmarus glacialis. The sequence continues at coordinate 37,426 of NW_009209971.1, forward strand.
AATCCCAGGCAGTTTTGCTTTCTTTGATTTCATTCCCCTAATTTTTCCTTTTAAAACCTCCAGCTTTCTAAAATTGAAAGCCAGTACATTTTTAGCCAGATTGGCTAAGAAAATGACACTTGCACCATTGTCATTCTGTCTTCATATGTGTGTGCTTGCCTGCATCCTTTTCCTCTTGTGCCCCATTAATATTTTGGCCTTTTGGCCTATTTCGGCTGAATTTGCCAAAGTCATTGGAGTCTCAAAAGATACGAAGTTCCTGCAGTTTTTGTGTACACAGGCAGTTGGTTACAGGAGAAAAACCCTGCTTGTGCCCTCACTGAGGGAAAACTGTCACAGACCTACTGGATTTCTAAGGTGGCAGTAAATGCTCTGGAATAATGAAGATGCTTCATTCCCCCAGAGGATGTGTTGAATGACTGGCTGACAGCTTTGTAACTACACTGGTATATGTGGTGTTTCTGATTCCCGGTTTGAATTTTTTTCTTTCAGAGCTTGAACAGCGGTCGGCCAACAACCCCAGAGTGTGAACACCCCAAAATTAAACCTTCTTCATCTGCCAATGCGATCTACTCCTTAGCTGCCAGGTCTGTTGTTTTCTAGCAAAAGTGCTCTTTTATAACTTACAAAGTGGTAATTGTAGGGCTTTCTCTACGCTCGTGCCAGGGACAGAATTTGACACAACTCTCTCAGCCTTAGTTTCAATCTCTGACAGATTCAGAATACACAATCTAGAGAAAGTAGATGAAATCAGCATCCCAAAGATCTGTGGATAGTGGTGATAGTTACCCTTGGCTGTGGCAATAGGAAACAGGCTACAGTTGCCATTAGCTCTTCTATGAATTCACTTCCGAGTTGGTCTTTATGTGAAGTAGGTGATGTATAATGTGTGTGATATTGTCAACTTCCTTTTGCACAATGACCTTGTGCCAGTATGACCTTGCAGCTGGGCTGCTGAGAATCCTGAAAGCCAGGTTATTTCTTTAGACAGGATCACTATAAGATGACTGCTTGTTACGTCCGCTGTGGATTTTAAAGGCCATTTTGATATTAATTGGATTTGGCGTAAATGTTTTTCTGATATTTATATCTTGTTTCTTCTGCCTCCAGACCACTGCCTGTACCAAAACTGCCTCCTGGGGAACAGTCTGAAAGCGATGAAGACACTGAATACATGTCACCATCCTCTCTGCCTGTGGTGCCTCCAGGTCCTGCTGTACAAAAAACAGAAGTCAAAATGCCTTTGGAAAAGACTCAGAGTTTACGGTGAGATTCTGTTTGTATGTACTGTGCTTCCTCCTCACAATCTGGGAAAGCATATTTGTTTACTAGAGTGGAGATTTTGCTTGCTCAGTTTGCTGAAGTGCCCCAGTGATATTCAGCAGAGCTAGATTAATGTAGCTAACTGTAAATGAAATGTGACTACTGCTTTTCTGCAGAATCCTTATACAGTATTAAAGGAGTCAGATAACCACTCCCACCTTTTTCTGCCAGTAACCTTTTGAGAGCAGCAGCAACTGAAATTCAAAATTATATTAAAACGTTGTGTTCTGGTGGTATCAATTAAACTCTTTTAAGCTGATATGCTGTATTGCAATAGACATTACTGGAGCATTTTCTGGAACAAATATTCTTTCACACAACAGTGGTGATTTCATTTTGAAGCAGGGGTCTTTGCAGAATCTCACTCACAGAGACCAGGTGGTGATGGTTGACCACTGTCACTTGACTGAAGGGAAATATGTGTTCTCTCCCTCGACTGAAGGGAAATATGTGTTCTCTCCCTCAGAGTTTTAGACTGCGACCAGCAGACGGATGGCTGTATGTATGAAGCAATGTGCAACATTCACTCCCAACCAGCATCCTCTGCTTTTGGGACTGTCAACTCTTCTGGTGAGTGGGTGTGCTAAAAAAACAACTGAGAAACTGAGGTACAATGAATTGGTCCCAGTCCCAGTTGGAACAGCATTTTAGGCTAAATTAAATGTTACTTGCTTTTGCTGTTAAAAAAGCTAGGATGTATGTGGAAACATCTGTATCTGTGTACTGCAGACTGCAAGTGGGGATGTTGTTGAGAAGGCTAGTTGGAATGCACTGTAAAAATACTCAACAGTTGTTAAAAAAATTGCTGTTTTGAAGATTTTTTTTCTTCTGCGCAGCAGTTGTCAGCCCACATCTATCATAAGTATTTTTAATCTAATACTACCTTCTGGAAAGAGCTTCCATTGAATGTGGGGTTTTGGCAGCAAAACCTTAGTTCTGTGTCCCGTCAATGTTTGTGGACTACAGGGGAACAGAGTCTGCCTTGAGAGACAGAGGCTCTGTTCAGTCCCAGAGCTCAGAATGTGCCTCTTACTTTAGATGAAGGGGAACTGGCAGCAGCCACTGCCAGCAATGGCCCTGAAGAGTCAGAAAATGAAGAAGATGGTTATGATATCCCCAAACCACCGCTACCGGTTGCTGTTGCTCGTCGCACACTGTCTGATATCTCCAATGCCACGCCTGCCTTCAGCCGAATGTCTTTGGAAAATGACCCTGTAACAGGTTAGAGAACACCCGTACTCTTCATGTTGTAGTGGGTACTGATGGCTTGCTACGCATGTTCAAAACTTCTGTCACTGACTCAAGGTTTTGTATGTAAGCTGTAAAGTCGGGTTTATAAGGCAGAATTACACTGGTTCTTAGGTGTTCAGTTTGGTTTACAACTTGGAATGCACTGCCTTGGTCATTTAATCACTGAGCTAGCAAATCACATTTAAATCACAGTTAGGAAAACCTTTCCTCAGCTTAAAGGTTATTCCTTAAGCCACTGTTTCCTGCAGGGCATGGCATACTTTTTGTACCAGGGCATACCAGGGCATGAAACAACTTCAGAACATTACTGCTTGTCACTGTTCCAAGTAAAAGATGACATGGCTGGCCTTGTACAGCTTCTGTCCGGATCAGTCTCAGCTGCAGTTGTTTCCAGCAGATGGCACAAGTGTACTGTTTGATGCTGTCAGTTCCTTTGAGCAGGGACCTAGCGGCTCAGCAAGGTTAGCTTTTTGTCCCTGGGGAGTAGAGGACATCTTGTCCTTCTGGCTGCGAGGCACATTCTCCGAGAGAAAAACCAAAGCCCCGTCTCTCCAAGAGCTTTTCTGAATAACGCTTGACTTATTCCCTAAACTGCCCAGCAGCCCTAAAGGAAACTCTGTAACTCTTCCTACTGGGGGGCTTTCAGCATGTCTGAACACCCTGGTGATTTGCCAAGTAAGAGGAGTGAGTTTTTTGTTCCTTCCGGAGGCAGATGGGAGGCAGAGCCTCCTGTACCCAGGATCACTTGCCCCAGTGAGTCTTCTGTTCACCTGCTTCACCACTTCCCCTTCCCTGACCTTGCCCTTCTTCAGCGCAGAGAAGAGTTTACTAGTCCAGAGAAGTTTATTAGTTTTTGCCGCTCCTCCCTGCTCCCTGCCTCACTTTTTAAGTCTGTCACTGTGTCTGTACAATGTGGCTGACAGGGATAAGAAGGGGCAGAGAGAGCTCACATCCTGCTCCCAGATGAAGTACTGAGCTTACCCTTCTTTGTTCTTACAGCCCTGAAATAACAGTGCTGTTGTCCTGCTTTGTAGTGTTAGGAGATCTGCTAATGAAAAACACTGTGGAAATGCTGATTGTTACTGCTCTGGGAAGCGTATGCAGTTTTCTGAAACACTGAGTATTGGCTACTGCTGAAGCCTGGTGTTAAACTAGCCTGACTAGTATGGGATACATTTTGGCAGATTTGTGTTCTCATGCATTGTGCCTTACAGTTCAGTTTCTTAATCATTTACCAAAAAAAGCTGTGCTAGTAGTTGCCCTTTCAAATTGACCCATGGTCTCTGAAATTTGATCCAGTTCAAGCTGAAACAGCTATTTCAAAAGACAATTTGGGGGAAAGAAGTGGGTAGTCCTTTTTCTTAAATGTACAAAAAGCTTTTTATGTGTAAGAAGCTTGTACTTTGAAGACTAGGGAATTGAACTGCATTGTGGTTGGTGAAGAATTTGTTTCCTGAAGAGTCTTCTCTATCTTAGTGTTTTTGGTACAAGTTTTTCAGAAAGGCTCCACAATGACTGCTTCTTTTCTGACCAGCGCTGCAGTGCCCACTCTTAAAAAGGGATTGTTTGGACATTCTTAGTCTTACGGATTTGTCTGTGGTACACCAGTTCTACTGCTAGAAAACTCTATCTTGAGTGCCTTGAAGAGTTTCTCCAGAAGACAAATAAAACTTTCATTAAGGTGATGTCAAATATTCATGCAGAAAAGTTTCTTGTGATTTGCAAAGTAGGAAAAAATGCTTTCTGCAATGATACAGGAGGTTAGAACTCAAAAATTATCAGATGTTGGATTAACACATTAAGCAATGTGTTGGAGTGTTTGGTGTCTTGTTTGGTTTATTGGCTATTCTTTTTTCTCCCCAGGAATAGTGCATGATAGTGGCTACTGGCAAGTAACACATCTGAATGACTAAGAGGAAAGGCAGAACAGGCTGAGCTTACTGATCTGCCGTAGCCGCCAGCCATTAGGTAGCGCGATGTTCAGCCGGAGCTCTTGTAGATGGCCCTGGCCTGCTGATGGGCTGGCAGAGGAAGAGGAGCAGACCCTTCAGAGAACATAATTCAGTTGCTGGAACAATTGTGCTGGATGAGTTGTAACTGATAGATCTGGTTTTGTGCATATACTCCCTCAGCACCCTGCAATGTGGACAACAGTTCTGTGAGGAGAGATCAGCATCTGGACAGTTAAACTGGCGGTTGCTGTCTGATTCTAGAAGGAAATGGGATGTTTGGTAAAGTTGCATATTCTCTGTGTCGTTTTTTCCTAACAGGTCTCTGCTTCTTATTCTACGGCTGATATCTGAGCTCTGCTCACACGCACGCATATAACCCTTGTCAATTTTTTCTATTTATGTGATCTTATCTTAATACATGAGCCTGATGTGGCCTCCTAATTAAAAAAATCTCCATAGCCGTTTTTGCACACGAGAGGGGAAGCTGAGTTATTCCGTTGTGTGAGAAGATAGGCTGGTTGGATAAAGTGGCATAGCTTTCAGTGGCATGTTTTTGAAGTGCCATTTATCAGTCTAATGTCATTCCCGCTTTGTTCCAAGCAAGAATCACATGTCCTTTTTTGAAGTGATGCGTTTGTTTCTCCTTCAGGTTTTTCAGATGGCTCTCAAGTTCCAGAAAGGCCACCGAAGCCGCTACCACGAAGAATAAATTCTGAGCGGAAAGCAGGGAGCTGCCAAACAGGCGGAGCCAGCAGTGGGACCAGTGCATCACTGCAACTCTCCAGTGAGATTGAGAATCTAATGAGCCAAGGCTACTCATATCAGGACATTCAGAAAGCACTGGTCATTGCACATAACAATGTTGAAATGGCCAAGAATATTCTCCGGGAGTTTGTTTCCATTTCCTCCCCTGCGCATGTGGCCACATAGCACATTACCTCCGCACCTACAACTTCTGTGGACCAACTGCCTGGGCAGCCGTAGCCCAGCTATGCACCAAAGGGGAAGGGGGTTCCTTTAGAGACTTTGCGCTGAGGTCAGTCCTGCCTCTTAAGAGAATCAGTTATCAGGTTTTTGTGGTTCCAAATTTCAAAGCAGTGGAATGAAATGGAGCAGAATGGTGTTTTATACAGTATATGTCTTGGAGTCCTCTACCCCTACCTCTTGTTTGAGAGAACAGATTTATTTCCAGGGTGTTGGTAGAGAAAGGTATCGCAACAAAGGATCCCCGAGCTGATGCCCTGGAGGCTAGGGGGAGTGTTTTGTGCTGTGAATTCTAAGTGAATGCTCTGAGAAACAAAGTCTTAAGGTTGGTGTGGTGTGTCCTGTGGTTCATGGTACTAGGTTTGGATCTGTTCGCTGCTGTGTGTCTGGCTCAGGCTTTTTAGAGCAGCGGGAGGTCACTTTCTGCTGGGAATAAATAGGAGACCTTGGAAGAGTATTTCGATTGCTTCCTGTTTGCCATGGTGTTTCCCTCTTGCCTGTAATAATAGCATTTATTGCATATGGTTCAAGTCCTCCCTTTTTGCCTGGAGATAGCATGACTAGCTTCTGTCAGGCATTTTGATCTTGACAGTGCTGGGAGTTGGATTTCTCTCATATGTGTCCTCTTGCTGGCAGCACTGGCAGCACCAGATTCCAGGCAGCTAGACGTGCTGAAAGTTTTGCGTGTTTTTGAGGGGTGGGAGAGGGTGGGAAGAATTTGAGTGAGAGCAAAGAACTGGCTGCTGCTTGTCCTTTTTTAGACTTGAGCATTTTGTGCTTCAATGCTCAAACTTGTTTGTGGCCCTGCTGGGCTTGAACAGCCGTCACTGGACATTCCCATGTGCTTTTTCTCTAGGAATGTTGCACCTGGTAAATATGATGTTTTATTTATCTTAATTGCATGGTGGCTGTTGCAGACTAGTGGCCTTCACACACATTCCATCATCTCCTTCAGAGAGCTTTTGTGGGAGCCAGCTGTCTTTGTGCCAGGCTGTTTTGTGGAATTGGTATATGCAGCTGATGTATTTGTTGGTATCTTACCTGCTTTGCAGTAAAAGAAATGCAGCAGTTCTCTGCATGGCTATCAAAACAACACGGGGGCTCTTCTTTCCATTTCCATTACTCTAAGGTATTACCAGAGCTTGTGTTAAAACAGATCTGGGAAACTTCTGTATTTGTAAAACGATCACATGGCTTTAAAAGTCAGTACTCAGCTGTTACTTTGAAAAAACCTGACCTGCATACTCAGCTATTTAACTCTGTTCATATATGCTTGATGTGCAAGAAGTGTATGGTTCCTTTTGAGAGGATTTAAATGAAGCAGGGATACACAGATGACAGCCTGACAGACGAACAAGTGCTCTGTGTACACTGAGAGGCTATTAGCCTTTTGAAGCATGTCTAGCATTATTTGCATCTCTCTAAGGGCAGCAGTAGTCACTAGGCAAAGGGTTGCAACTTGAAATATTGGAGTGATTGTGGCAGTTGGATGCAGTTTAGCCTTTTGAAGAATCTCAGAGAAACAGCTTGCAATTGGCAGAGAGGACTTAACAGGTATTAGCGAAGGGAACTGAGCATAAATTGTTTGTTTTATGTAGAGTATAGGTTTCCCTCTAGATCTACAGCTTTATAAATTGATGCAGTGGGTTATAGGCAGTTTAAAAGCATGAACTGTCTCTCTTTACTCCCCTCCTTTCTGTAGCGAAGAAAATGTTCTCTGAAACCGTAAGGAGATCTCCTGCAACACTTATAGGCCATCACCACTGTTGCTATTTTGGGGCCAGGGCTGAAACCTGCAAATGCAGCACACTGATGAGATTTATGTCAGTGGGCATGGTGCTCTGCAGTGGTGCAGAGGGAGGTCAGGCACAGCCAAGAGCAGGGTCTGGCCTTGGTGAAGGTGCTGAGTTACAGAGAAGGTGATGTCAGTGCATATTGAACTCGGGGTAGAAGAGGTGTTCTTTTTCCTCTGCCCACACGTGCAACAGTCAGTGGTATCGTGAACCAGTCCTGCTCTTTCTGTGTGAAGTGCTCTGCCAGTTATGCATGGCAGCCTTGGTCACTGTGTCTGTGGGATCTTCTAGAGAAGCAAGCCCAGAACTTGTGCTGCTGAGGCAGGAATATGGGGCAGCTCTGGTTCTCTCAGTAGGTCCGCATGTTATGCTTGTGAGCCTGAGCAACCAGTCCTAGTGTATGAGAGTTATTTCCTGGCTTTGTCCTGGAGAACCAGGTAAAAACCCTTTTGTGAGGGAGCACTACAGTTTTATTTCCCTCTCTTTCGTGTTCTCTGCAGTGCTGTCACTAGCTCTGTGTTGGGTTTGGAGCCACTTCATCTCTGACTTGCTGTGTAAACACAGTGCAAGTGTGTTCAAGCGTGGCGTGTGACTCTTGCCACTGCCAAGGCTGCGTAAGTGCCAAATCCAGCCAGCTAGAAAGCCTTAACTCCTGTCTTGCACAGTGGTGTGATCAGAGTAGTCATGCCCTGTCCCATACAAAGCCTTTATTACAGGCTTGTCGTAATGTTAGATTAAATCATGCCTAGCAGAGCTATTACAGGCCTGTCTTTGGGGTTTATGTGCCAAGAGACGTTCCTATGGGTATTGTTCCAGGTATTAGAGATTAGAGAGAGCAATCTTTGTGGCATGTATCACTAATTTTTCTGCATGTGTCCTTTCTGTGCACTTTCTGTGTCTCAAACTGACACTTAAGTCTTGGCTTTTCTTCCTTAGACATGTAAGCGTTTGCTAGTACCACTGAAGTGCAGCAGAGTCCTGACCATGTCTTATGGCTGTGCTCTGTGAAGTCAATCCAGGCACTGTACAGTGTATTTTTCTTGTTGTTCTTTCAGAAAGGTAGCCCAAGATTGATTTCTCTTTTTAACTCTTCACCTCCTTGATCTTTATTCTTAAGAAGTTAACTTTATGATGCTACTTTAAAAAGAAAAAAAAACCCCAAATGTCTAGTGCCTTTCTTAAGGGAATGCTACATTGCTAGGCTGCATCTGAGTACCCACCCCTCTGTGAAAATGAAGAGCCTGAACTAGACAAGCCGTAAAGATGCCTTTGAGCGCAAGACTGCTTTGAAAGGGGTGAAAAGAAGGGGCAACAAAGATGGGCAATTGTCACTTCAACTATGACACTGTGTTTTGTAGCATTTCAACTGTGGAGGTTTCCTACTTTATCTATTACTAACAGTGACTTGTCTGGACTGGTGCTGTACTAAGCTTGGTGTGAAGACAGTAGAATTGTAGGACAGGATTGGTTTTGCTTGTAACAAAATATGAGTTCTACTCATAAAAAATGCTGGTTTCCCCCTACCTGTCAACCTGGACACAAAGCAAGCAGAAAACACTTTGTACAGTAAGAGTTGGGCACAAAATGTGTGGGACCAGTATGAGTCTCTGCACAGTGAGCAGCAGGTAACTGTGAAAAGCAGGCAAGTATCGTCTGTTTTGAACAGGGTTTCCAGCTGACTTAATGCATTCAGTGCCACCGTAGCTGAATGGGAATCTGAAACGAGACATCCTGCCAGGGGTGTGGTAAATCCTGTCTGCTGCACTGCCTTTGTGTGTCTGTCTCTGCAAGTGCTACAGCTTGAGGCATGGAGTGTCTCTGCTGGGAACCAGCGGACTTGCTTTCACTATAAACAGCTTTTCTGCATGTTCTTCACTGAGCCCTTACCTTGGGGGAGCCAGATAGGCTCAGAGTACAGCATGTTGCTTCCTGCACTAGACTGATTACATTACTGTAGCTAATCCTGAGGCAGGGTCATTACTGTATATGTTTTTTTCAGTTGAGCAAGAAAAAAATGCAACTCCCAGGGCACTTTCTTAAAGGTGCCACTTTAAAAATTAGTGGGGAATAAGGACACTTATTTTTAAAGTTCCTAATAGAAATCTTTTTTGAAATTCCCAGTGGAGGAGGAACAGTTGTTCTTTCTCTTGAATGACAAATACCAATTTGTATAATATCAGTGTTAAAAATGTTGAGATTTTCACAAAATATTTTAAAAAAGTATAATAGTGTCATTAATATAAAAATATAACAGCAGTATTTAATCCTTTCAGATCTGTAAAGAATAAGGAAAAACAGAAGGTAAATATTCTTACAGAGAGTAGCTGAGCTTTAAGGTTCACTTGGTTTAAAGTCCTCATTTTGTTTGCAAATGCATTGTTAATGTTTAGAGGTTATACTAATGTTATTTATTAATTGTTTCCATTCTTGTATGCTGCCCACTAAGAGCTTCTTTGTTGGGATTTCATTCACCTGTGTCAGTAAAAAAAAAAAAAAAACCAAAACAAAGTTTTATTTTTAAATAAAATTTCCTTTGTTGTAGCATATTGTCTGTGTTGTGTTGGTTCTGTGAGTCCTGGAAAAAGAATATCCTGTTCAAGCCTGTCTCAGTCATCTTGTTCAGGGTGCCCAAGTCTGAGATGTTCAGTTAGTCTCCTGGATCTCTTGCAGACTGCAACTGACTTTGTACCCATTTTAACTATTACGACAATTATCTGTTAAATTCTAATTCATATCATGGATACTAACAAACAGAGGGCAGGAAAGATTTATACAAAGTTTATACTAATAAATCTATTGATAGAGTTAATGTATTCTAATAGAATCGATTAATAGGGTCTATAATCCATCAGGACTATAAGACAGCAGGAGTCTGAGAATGACATTAACAGATTTGTTACTACCCATGAAGAGAGTCTAAGGGAGTCTGTAGGAAGCTGGTAGAGTCTAAGGGGTTCTGCAGTGTCTGTTGGGGTCTACTAGATCCTGAAGTGTCAGTCCCACTCTGCTGGAGTCTGTTAGGCTCCATTTGCCTCTCACAGATTCTGTAGGTACAGTACTATAGACTCTAAAAGACTTACTTATATAAATGCTATGCAATAATTATAAAATTATATATGACATACTTATA
>NW_009209972.1:0-9572 GCF_000690835.1 Fulmarus glacialis
CCCCGCGGGTAGGTCCCTGCGCGCTCTGCGGCCCTTCCTGCGCACCGAGCGTGACCCCGCCGGGCTTACGAGCGAAGCCACCGGTGTTTTCCGTAAGGGGATTTCACCCGGCCCCGGTTGCGTTCTGCCAGACCCGGCGTACTCCATTGAATTACTGCCATCAACATCTCTCCTGCAAAGGTGAATAGCAGAAATTAGAGCTGGCAGTGAGAAATGCGCTGCCTCCTCGGGACTGCGTTATTGCCCGGTCTGACCTCCCGAGAGGGGTTGCCTCGGCTGGCACGCCCTCCCGCCCTTCCCGGGCCTTGTGCCACCGGGAATCTGCGTGAGGAGTTTTGAACCTGCTCAGTATCCATTTTCCACCGGGCAGCACAGGAGCACTGAGCAGCATAGTACAACTCCACTTGCCCTCCTCCCTCTGCAGTTTTTTTCCCTTTCTTCAAATACTTGTTGCTGCTGCAATGCAAGACATCAGCCGTTGCTGTCATGTAAAACACAGCCCCATGGAGAAGAACCTGCAAATATCTATGGCACCATCTGGAGAGCCCTGGTGGCACTAAAGAAAGCCATTATGTGTCCTACACAAACCATGCTTGAATGGCTGAACAAATCCCTCCTCCTCATTTCTCTATCCTCAGATCTCCACACATATTACACCCGTGGTATCCTCCTCCACAGCTGCTCTCCAAGAGTCTGGTCCAAAGCCCATTCAAATCAGTCCTGTTGGCTGCAGTCAGCTTTGGACCATGGCCTAGATGTCTTTTGCTGACTCTTGGCTTTACGCCTCTTCCATGCCCTCACTTGGAACAGTCTCTGCCTGCCTGAAGGCTCTCTTTCATCAAACTTGCCTTAGTCCCATTTCGTTCAGGATGCCTCTCTACACTGGGTAAATGATGGCTTCAGAGAGCATATTGGGATGTAGCAGGGACCGTCTAAGAGAAGGCAGAAGATGGGGAGATTACTGGCAAAGGGGGGTATCTCCTGGAATGTCAGCAGGGAAATAAATGTGGCCAACAGCCAAGATGTGTTGGGCCTCAAAAGGAAACTTAAGGGAGGTAAGGAAGTTCTTAAGCAGGACAAGTCAGGAGGGTTGCAGTGAGGAGAGCATCGAACTGGTACATGCCCTAAGTAAATGAATGTATTAGCCCAGTTTCAAACAGGACAATACTGGTGTGGGGAGGTGAAGGTGATGGATGGCAAGAGGACTCCTCAAAAATAGACCTGGAGCATTTTCAAAGGCTTACCTCATCCAGTCCTTTTCCTTGGTTACACTGCCTGTAGTCATGTAGTCATGGCATTGCTGACAGGGCTGTGCCTAACCTGCTTCTCAAGCTGTCTAGTGGAGAGACTCTTACAGCCTCTGTAAGAGGCAAATTCTTCTGGCTCTTCTCACTGTTCCTCACTTTTCTCCCTGTAAGAAGGGTCCCAAGGCATCTGCTCCATCCGCATTGTCATTGCAGCCTTCCCACAACAGGCACAGGACAGCTCTCTGCTCTCCTCTTTGCAGCCATGTCCTTGTTTCTAAAACTTACTGTATTTTCTCTCACTCTGCTCTTATGGCCAAATTTAAATATAAAGTCCTCAGAGAAATGCCTTTGTTTTTTTTCACAGCACTCTGCAATGCAGGATAAGCCCTATGGTTCTTTTTAAAGCTGAATATAAAAAGAAATGTCAGGAGTGCAGCATTATGGTTATATACACAAATGCTTGGAAAACAGGACTTGTCTGAGCAGCCTTCAGTTCCTTCTCATACACATGGGCTTGAGACCCACTCCTGAGTGCAGCAGTTGCAACTTTTCCCTCCCTTCCCCCATCTCACTTTCCACAAGGAGCTCTGAAAGTACCTGAGGCTTTCACCCATCTCTTATTCTCTCTTATGGGTTCATCCCTAAGCAGAAGTCTGTCATCTGGGCCAGAAGCATGACTAACATCCAGCAGAGGAGTTAGGAGGGGTTAGAGGAACAGAAGTGCCCTCCAAGCACTTCACAAGCTGTCGGGTAAAATCACGTCCCACAGGTTTTACTTCCTCTCCCCACTCTTCCAGCAGCTCTGCTGCATCCATGGTCCTGTGGGTCGCTCTCCTCTGCCTCCCTGCGTGCCTCTTCCCGGCCCCCAGATCCTGCAGGAGCATCCAGCTCCTCCTTTGTGTCAAAGAGCACGGATACAAGTGCGGGGTGAGTTGTTTCTGAAAATGAAAGAGATGGCACTTTTTGCAGGATGCTGAGTATTTTGTTGGATTGGTGAGCTGAGCTGTCTCATCCAGCTGCTTCATGTTTGCTACAGAAACATGAGGCAGAGAAGGAGCACTAGCACTTCGGATTAATGTGACATGCCGCTGCACCCTCAGGCTGTGACGGCTTTTTGGCTCCTTCACATCCGTTGGTGCTCCCCAGCTCTGCCCTTGCCTGACAGTTACTCCATCTGCGTCATTGCTTTCTGCCCCATGCTTCATTCCATGTAGCCCTGAAGGACAGAGGGGGCTTGAAAGCAAATTGTGCCTCCTCTCTTCCTCCCTGCCACTCTCCTGGCTCCCAGCCCCAGCTCCTTCCCTGTGCCAGGGAGGGAAGTGCTGTCTCTCCAGTTGCTCTCTCCCTGCCTGGCTTTTAGCTCCTGCTGCGTCCTCCTCCATCTCCTACTCCAGGCTCCATAACCAGGCACAGAGCCAGGCTGGCATTGCACAAGCGTGCAGAAGAAACACCACATCTCCCTCGGTCTGACTTCCCCAACTTGATGCTGGCCTGCAGGTGCCAGCTTGTCTCTTCCTTGGTCCTGACCTTAACCTCTAAAAGTTCTCCGCCTCCTGAGCCTCCCTCTCCCCCCTCTCCCCAGAGTTTGCAGGTTTACAACCAGTGCAGAATGAGGCCCTTAAGTATCTAGTGACCACATCTGGAGAAGAAGCATGGACACTAAGATTTTCCAACAAGCTATCGCTGCTTCCAGCCCTCTATCATCTAATCTCTGGGACTCCACTGGGAGGGCAGGATTTTTCAGATCTTCCATGAGCGGTCCTGGTGTGTGGCTTACCTCACTTCTCAGGGCCAAGTTGAGAGGATGGGATAAAAGCAGGCATAGGAGCAAATGGGAGTTTGCTGGAGCAGGACATAAATCTGCCACCCCAAATGGATTTTTATCTCCCACATCTCTGCAGTTTTCCTGACAATTTCCAGTGCCTGCATCTAAAGCAATTGGGATGATTTTTCCCAGGAACTGTGAGGCCGCTCTATGAGATGTTTTGCCAAAAATAGCTTTCTTTAGAGCCCTGGGAGAGCTAGACTGTGTGTACCTGATCTGTAATGACCGGGGACAGTTGGAACAAACCCTGCATCTAACAGTGAATAAACACTAGTGCAGAGAAACTGCAAGAAATGGAAATCTCTGCTGGAATCCCAACACTTTCCCTTAGTGTATCGACCAGGAGGAATGTGGAGACGGGTGAGCAAACTCCATCACATCACGAGGAGGGGGAATTAAGCTTCCACAGGAAAGGTGCAAGCTGCAATTAACAGCTAAGTAAAACACACAAAGCACATGGTTTCTGTATCATGACTTGTTCTCTAGAAGCAGAACAGCATTTCCAGCTAATGAGCTCACTGACATCATAATCCTGTAGCTGTTGAGGTTTTGGCACAACATCAGTTACCTTTTTCTTCACCCTTCTCCATTAATGCCTCCCTCTGGCTTCCCCCCATAACAAACTGAACCACTGCAGCCTCCGCTTGCCTCTCTTCTGACGCCTCCTGTTTTCAGTGCCAGCTCATCCTTCTGCCTGTCCACTCACTGGCGGTGTTGCCTCCCATCACTGCTTGGAGTACTGTTCCTCTGCTGGCCTCATAGGCCCATCCTCTCCAGCTTCTGCTTTTTGAGCTCTGGGGAAATTGCTCTTGCCGATGTCTCTACTAAGTTTCTAATAAGCCAGAAGTTGCTTAGAAAATTAATTTTCTTCTCAAAATCTTGTCCTTCGGCTTCTTGGGAGGCTGTTTTAAAGAGAAGGGAAATATACTGTCTTCTCCTTGCTCACAAGACAAGAAACATAGGCTATAACAGCAACAGATAAGACTGGTTGGATGTTAGGTAAATGCATTCATGGTAGAAATAACGATGCACTGGAACAAAAGAAGATTGGGAAATCTGCAGCTTTGGAGGCCTTAGTGAAGAGGACAGAGCAACATGTCCAGAGTGATCCTGCTTTGGGCAGAAGGATAGAGTAGAAACCTCATGGTTCAAGTTTCAGTTCTCTTTTTGCTCCTTTGGGGATGCTCCTAAGGAATCCCTTTCATTCCCATGTAAGGGTCATGCAGCTCTACGCATTATGGTTCTTTTCTCTGCCTTTACCTCCACCTAAACTCATGCACAGCTCAAAATGCTGTCTTGCACACCTGCCGTCAGATGTACCTCTTTCTATTTGAAGTGAAACTGTCTCACTAAGGTCTGTGGGATGAATATAACCAAACCATTGATGATGTGGCAGCAGAGAGTGAAGCTGTGAGCCTGTTTCCAATCACAACTCCAGGAACCAGCTGCAACTTTAACATCTATTTTTACCACATTCATTCCAGGGTAAAGGATTTGATACCTTCAAAGTAGAGAGGGTTCCCCCTTATCCCCCTTTTCAGCAATTTTCATTCTTGGGATAAAAATTCAGCTTACAGAGTGGACTGAAAAAACAGGACTTGCTATTCTGCCAGCTTATCTTGAGCAATGTCACCTCATGCAGTCTCACCCTTAGCCAAATACTGACTCACCAACAAGGGTTAGCAGCGGAAAAAGAGAGAGGGCATACCAGATAATAGATCAGCTCTCACTGCTGGAAGCTTGGCAAGGAGTGAGAGACACGTATTTGGAATCAGAGGGACCTGAGCAGTTATGCTGAAGTGTAGTTAAAAGCCAGGATGCAAGGGGGCTGCTTCGCTACCGCTTGCCACAGAGAGGTACAGCCTCCTCTCCTGGGGTTGCGTTCGAAACATGACTCTGGAGCCCTACGATGCCGCACCCAGCTAAGGCTCCCAGCAGGTAACTGTTTGCTTTTCTCTGGAGAAGGGTTTGAGCCCAGGGAAGTGGTGTTCAAACACAGGTCTCCGCACAGTCCAGGACCTGGTATCCCTCCCCTAGCTCCACCTTGGTCCTGAGACAGCTTGGTCTCCCGGCACGGGCTGTGGGCGCCCTCCGTTCTTTCTGAAGGGAGCTCCCTTTCCTGGTTCTGGCTGCTTCTTACGCCAGTGAAGTCACTAATCCCTGCCTGCCTCTGCTCAGTGCTTTGAGGTCGGAATGTCCAAAACAGGCGTAGCTAAATATATAATGGCACACACTGCCTCTGCTCAAACAAAATACCAGCATGTTGCCAGTCGCTTATGGAGACGACTCTTTTCCACTATCCACTGTCAAGTCTAGCCCTGCAAGTGGAGACACAAACCATCATACTCTCTGCTTTCCATGCCTGTTAAATGTGTTTTATTTTTGAATCTTAAGGACACTGTGCCAAGGCTTCTTTGAGCAGCTGCTTTCCTCCCCCTGGGTCAAGGGACAGGGAGAACATGAAGCTGCCACTGGCACCAGTTCATCGTACCCAGACCAGCTCTGTCATGAAACAAAGCCCAGCAACGCCCTCTTTGCCAATGCTTTCAAAGTGGGATGCTCCACACCTGCTTGAGATGCTTCTGTTCTTGGCCTGTTGGTCCAGCTCACCCAATCCAACATGTCCCTCCCAATGTATTTTTGGGTCACCCGTGAAGAATATGCCTGCTTGCCAAGGCACCTGCCTCTTGTGCCCAGTGGATCCTGGTGGATGGAGCCAGGCATCAGGGTTCCTGTGAACATGGGATCCCACCTAAAGGCACCTCACTCAGAGGCAGCACAACTGCAGCCTCTCCTCCTTCCAGTGGTGCTGCTGCTGGAAGCCAATGGTTCCTGGAACAAGCCCTGATACAAGGCAGCAAGTGTGTGAAGCCTAATAGTAGAGGAACCACGTGTTTGAGTTTCCTACTCCCACGTGTTTGAGTTTCCTACTCCATGAACAAGGCTGGCCAGGTCTGACTCATCACCGAGGCATGCTGGGGAGAGAGAGGGGCTCAGCTCATTTCCTCTGCGTTTTATTTGTCTCTGGATATGTTGCGATCCCAGAAGCACTGGGGAACAGAGGAGCTGCATACCAGGACAGCAAGTCATGGGAGAAGAGGAGGTGGAGAAAGGCAGAGACTAGAAGAAGCCTTGCCTCTATGCACTTTCCCCTTTGCTCCACCATTCTTTGTGCTCACAGCTAAAGCACCACTGGGGCACATCGGTGCTGGCAAGGTGCACAGAAGATATTGTAAAGGGTGCTGGAAGCCGGTGGGACAGGAGCAATGAGGATAAATGATAAATGAAAGTAAGTAGTGGATAAATGAAAGTAGGTAGTGTTCACTGCTAACATGGGCACTGCAGTGTTTCCACGTTTTCATTGTCCTCCCTAGATGCTAAACCAGATGTGTTCCTGACTGCTATAAAAATATCCTTGAAGATCTGGTCATTCTTATCCCCGTCCGGGGTAGAAGAAAGCAGGGAGGGAATTGCCTTTCTGAGCCATGGTTTATTGGAAGCCATGTGTGTGCATGTGCGTGTGTATGAGTTGCCTACACTTATGTGAAAACCTGTCATAAGAACAAACTTATAAGCAGACAGGAGTGAAGGGAGCCCAATGACACTTCTTTCTACTCCCAAGGTAAGCCTTGAAACACAACGCTTAAGTCCCAGCCAAGTCTGCCCCGTGCAGAGGCCAGATTGTAAGGTGCATTGCCGAGCCCGACAGACCCTGCTTTTGTGGTCGTTGCAGGGCTGGCATCCCATCCCTGGTTGCACTCCAAACCACTGAAGCCTTCCTGAGCAAAGTTTCTTCTCTCAGCCTGCAACATCTCTCCTCAGCCGTGGTCATGGCAGCAGCAGCAACTGCAGCGTGGGAGGTAGCAGGCTTCAGTGTCGGACTGGAAAGACTTTCACACCTTAAGGTTAAATCACTGCTTTCAGAATTGATTTATGGGCATAATTATTCATACATGGAGGGATTTTCAGGCAAATGTATGGGTTTGTAATGGAGGAGACAAGCACAGACTCCCAATCCTACCTTTCATACGGCCATCCCTGCGGGGTCCTGGGACATGGTCCTGCATGTGGGAGGTAAAGCAGGGGTTAGCACGGGGGGTGCGAGAGCTCCTGTTTCCCTTCCCCAGCCTCAGCCAAAACATGGTGGTAGCATGGCCCCAACAGGGGCTGCTTGGATGCAGCTTCTCAGACGGCAGCAAACCAACAGCCATTTTGTGGCAGGATCTGGCCTGTGTGGGACAGCAGCCCCCAGCTCCTGGCCAGGGTTTGCCTAGCTGTGTGCTGTTCACCTTAGATGCTCAGCCCTGCTTGGAGAAAGAAGAGAGCATTAAATATTCCCTGCCTTTTGGTCCTTCATGTAATGACAGTCAATATCTCGGTGGCGCAGAAGTAGAGAAGAAAGCTTTCACTGTGGTATTGGGGGATGTGTCTAAGCAAAGCAGGAGCAGTAAAGGTGTTGCCTGAGCAAAGCTGCATCAAGACCTGCAGCCTCACGGTCTTCTCCTGGAGCCATAGGTAGAACGGATGTCTCCATAGTTCCTGGTGGTGTGGGTGCCCGTGCCAGGTGCACCTGGGGAGGGGAAAATAGCCCTGAATCTCGCTCAGCTTTTCTTTGAAATAATTAACACTGAATACACATGATTCTTGGGGACATACCTCTCCCACACATGCCTAAAGGACTTGAGTATTGCCCGAGAAGGAAATAAAAAGACATCTCACACTTTTCACCTCTTGCGTAATTTTAAAAGTCAGGGTTTTTAGAACGTCTTGTGGTAACCCTATCCTAGGATTAAAGGTGATTAAATATAAATTATGAACTATTTCATAAAGGGGGGTGTATCCTAGGAAAAATTGATATGTCTGGACAACTGTTTTTGGTGAGATGACATGGCACAAGAACTCTAGCAGCCTTATAACTCTCCATGTCAGCCTTGCCTTTCCCCAGCATGGTGCAGGGCTGGCTGCCCTGCCAGGTGAAGGTTACTGTGAACCTTTACCTCTACAAGGTCCCAGAGCTGTCTTGATTCAGTTAATGCTAATTTTTCCATTGATGCAGTTGTAAAAAGGATGACTATATATATAAAAAAGTGCTAAACCCATAAACTATGTCAATTCTTTGAAGAAAAATACTTTATCCATTAAAACTAAACCATGCAGGTCTTATTCTACTTCCACTCATAAAAATATCTTGGCACCGTCGTCAAACAATTCATATCAATTCTGCAACTTCTCCATTTTTACAGCAGTGCACAGAGAAAATCGAAACTGAATGCAATACACTAAAGAAAGGACAGACAAAATTTCAGCCACCATGTATGCTGTTTACCCAGGGCAATGCGCTGTACAAATCTTAGCAGAAAATTGTGATATTTTGTGTGATAGACATCCTTTCTGCAGCTAGATCTATTTTTGTAGTGGCTCCCGAATTGCAATTTCAGTGCCAGACATTGTAAAAGGTACGTGGAAATTGTTCCACTGTGTGTTACCAGTGACGGGTCGATGCTAATAAACAGTGACGAGAAATACTGAGGTTTAAAAATGGCTTTATGACCCCCCAAAATTTGAGAAATGTTACTTTAATTAATACGGTGCTTTGCTTCCTAAGCAGAACAGCTTTATTTGAATTTTACTCATATAATCATTAGTAAAGTTCTCACTCATTGACTGCGTTTTGATGAATAAGGGTATACAGGCTCGGATGATAAATTTCTCAGGCAACTTGCAGGAAAAATGACCAGAAATGTCCCTATTTGCACACACACATCTTAATGCCCCCAAAGGAAAGAAAAGCAATAGACGAATTTCACCTTCAGCTCAAGTCTCCACCTTATTGTGGAGAGCCTCACGTAAGATGGAAAAAAAACAAAGAGCTGTGGCAAGCTGCTTCCTCTCCCCCTCACTTTCAGCCGAGGGACTGGCAACATCCTCTGGCCAGGGTGGGACAGGCCCTCCTCCTCCTCCTCTTCCTCCTCTCATGGCACTCCCGCACCCGCAGCGCGGAGGGACTGTGGCGGCCGCCGAGGGATGCGTGAGAGGTTGCTGCTGCCGGGGGTAGGTCTGGAGCCTCCCCGTCGAGGAGAGGAGGCAAACCCGCAAACCCAGGCAGCTCCTGCTTCCTTCCAGCCGCTATTTTCTGTTTCTAGTTTGGCTGTGATTTTTTCCCCACTTAGTTGAATTTCCAACGCTCTCTGGGACGGTCGCTGGAACAGCTCGTTCCCCTTGTACAAAATGCCTGTTCCCGCCTTTGTCGCGACAGGGAAGGTGCTTCCGGCGACAGACGGCAGCGGTTGAAGAGAAGGCGGTCTGGGTCCGGGACGGCCGGCGGCGGAGCTCTCGTTGCCCGGCTCCCCCCAGGGAAGCCCCCGGCCAGCCTCTCGCCCCGCTCCAGCCCGGAGCAGACAGGCTCTCCTGCACGCCGGGCCGGGCTGAAAAATAACGCCTGAAAAAAGGCACCGGCCCCCGGCAGCGCCTGGGGAAGCAACCGGCCCCAAAACTCTGCC
>NW_009209973.1:0-31212 GCF_000690835.1 Fulmarus glacialis
CAGTACCCCCAAGTCCTTTGCAGGGCTTGGTTTTAACACAGTTTTGACTGTGTCCTTTCCAACTTCATAAACATGTGAGGGAAAATGCACCCAGGTAGAGATCAGAGAGAAGTGGAGAGCCTCATTTCCCAAAATACTCTTTTATGAGGTATCTGGGGTCTATGTATAAATAGAAAACAGAATTTTGCGCTTTTGGCATAGCAGCATGTGGAGTAAGGGAAAAAAGAGTGAAGGTAAGTACAGTGATAAAACACCTTCACAGGTACTTAGGTACTCGGGCTCAGCTTGTATTTCTAGCACTGATGATGCTAGAGCATAAGGTCACTTGGCTGGTCTTTGTCATGAGACAGAACTTTTTCAACACAGTCTCTATTAAACAAGACGTGGAAGAAAAAACTAACAGTGAAAGCTATCTGTCATCTAAAAAAGTGACAGAAATGATGGCACTGTGGCTCCCAGAATAGCCATTATGCCCCCAAATAAGATGACAGTACTTAGGAGCTGGAAACATAGTTGAAGAAACAAGGGCCATGCACTGGTGAGGGGACCTAGTGAATATGTCACTAACAGAAAAATCTGCTGGGGATTCCCTCCTTCCCTGATAAAACATTCAGAGATAAGGGGGACATCTGTAACTCCACAAGATCATCATATCTATCGCCTGCACCATCCAGTGGTTTCTGCATCGAACCAAATAACTTGTAGTTAAGCTAGAGCTTGCCTTTCAAAAAGACAGGCCCCTTTGACGTACAGATTTCGAGCAACGGAAAATCTACCACTTCCCTTGGGAAAGTGCCGTGGCAGTTAATTAATTTTGCTGTTAAAAAATGTTTGCCATAGTTCCAGCTTGAATTTGTCTACGTTGCTCGAAGGAAGGATCTTCGTCAAGACTGTTAGCAATTTCTGGTACTTACACTCTACCTTCATAAGATCTTCTTCAAACACTTGATAAATGTTAGAGAAACCTCACAACATCCCTGTGAGACATAAAAATGTAATTATCTTGGCACGTTACACGGATGAGAACAAAGGGAGAGAGGAATTAAAATTCTACTCAGGCAAATCGAAGACGTGAATCAAGTGGGATTCCCAGGAAGAAAACCTGGCACCTCGATTCCCAGGTCCTTAACATTGTCTCTTGCATCCGTGCTTCAGAAGCAGTCAAGGTTATGTGTCCTTCACAGCTCAGAGACAACCCCAAAGGGGATGATCTCGGCAGTGCTGAGCACCCTCAGCTCCAGGAATAGCTGAGGGCACCGAAGAACAGCCAGGATCAGTCCTTCTTTGCTCTGTACCTAGCAGCTTGCACTGGTCCATGTAGGAACACATTTCCCCCCATGTTGTCACGCTTGACAACACGAGATGTTTAGTGGAGAGTCAGGCTTCTCCTCCCCAGACACATGAAGGAATACAGAAGTTACTTTAGAAACACTGGAAATTTCCAAGACATCTCAGTCAGGTACGTAATTCCCTCAAGTCCCTTAACAAAACCTTCGTCCCTACTCTCTGTTAACCACTCGGCCAGTGACCGGTACTTTATGTCTCCACAAGCATTTTCTCCACTGCTTAGCCTCCAATGTCACCAGCTCTTCTCAAATGGGATTATATGAGATGTTTGGCTTGATGACCTAGAAGGTCCCTTCCAGCCTTATGTTGTAGTAGAATATTAATGACTCCGCTAATTCAGAGCTGTCTGACCTCCACTCTGTACAGCCACAAGCAAGATGATCTCTCTCTCATTATAGCTATCGTGTTCTCAAATAACCTCTTCATGTAAAATGCATGCACAGTTTTCTTCTTCTCCTTGCAATACAGTGATTTCTCTCTACCCAAAAAAGCCAGTCACTGTTCAGATTATCTTCTCTGTAACCGTCTGGAACCACTTTGGAAGTTATTTCCTTTTTATTCCCAGGAACCAAACTAGGTATATATCTATGAAACAAACACAGTTCTTAGTCTGAAATAATTTGACTTCAAATCTGGAAGGAATCTAATGTGCTGCATTTACCTCATATATCCCTCCGTCCCAACCAATGCAAGTAAGGGCTTGATGAGTTAAGTCAGGGAAGCCAAGGAGGCCATTTCTGTTCTCTCAAATAAGGGTGGCCCCTGCGTGCCCTCAAGACTACACCTGCCTACCTGCTATCTTGAAAGCTCATAAGCTCAGCCAAGTATACCTTTTAGGTAATGCCCGGCACCTTCGTGCCCACATGCAGCAGAAACATCAGCAAATCACCTGGGGGTCTCCCTGCCACCACTCAAACGAGTGGAAGGTGGAAGGGGGTGAGATGTGGAGCACACCATATTAATGCTGGTCCAGAGCCACCCCTTCAGAGCAATGCAGATAAGCCAAGGCTTTTTCATCCACGCAGATGAGTTTGGAGCAGACCCACAAACTCTCTGCCTCTTAGACCTCTTAGGGTTATCTAAGAGTCTAAATGATGGAGCAAGCCCATATCATGCACTGTACAATCATGTAAAAAATCTTCACTTTATCCAAAGATCTTGTAGGAAATGCATATACAGAATGATGTTATATGGGAGGTAGTAATAGTAATAGTAATAATGATAATAGATTTTTTTCCAGACTTCTCAGTATATTTTAGGAATATAAATTTTATGCCTTATAGACTCAGGCCATTAGCCAAAATTAGGCCAAAAAGAAATGTCAGGGGAAAAGGAATCAAAGACATAGGTGAGTGTAGAAGGAAAAAAACTATCACATCTACTACACAACAATATCAGATTGATTCATATTTCAAAATAGGCTGAAAGTTAAATTTAGTGTGACCAAGGACAACAACTATTTGCAATGATACAACATACTGTAAATCTTATGTCAGAGCCTGGACAATAGGTGATTTCTTCCCTGGAGCAGTGTTTTGCTGGCACTGGGCTCATGTTCATGCTGAGGTTCCCACTTGCAGGTAAAATAACACCCTCACTTCCTTGCAACTTAATATCTGAAACTTGGGAAAGATTTACGCCTACCAGGCTGGCCATCTGTTAGCCTTCCTCAGCCTCTTCAAACTTCTAAAGATATCAGTAATTTTCCTCCCTGTCTGTCAATTTTATAGAAATAATACTGCCTTTGCATTTTTCTCATGAAATATATCTATCACATTATTTTACTTTCTTTGCTGCATTTCATGATTAATATTCTCATTAAAACTTCTTTTACAGGCAGTTCTTTGGCATATTCTGATTTTCTGGGGCTCATTCCTTAAATGTCTCCAGTTCCACGCTCATGTCTAGTCAACATCTGCCGCTTGCTAATAGTCTACAATGCGTAAAGTCTTATACACACCCAGCAATCTTGCAGCTTATGGGGAAATCTGAAAGGAAACCCAACAGGGAAGCCACATGTCCTGATAGATAGTACTCTACAGTGTGCATAAATCCTCCTCCCATCCCAGGATGCAAGTCTTTTCTAAAGAGGAGACAGACTGATTTAAAAAAAAAAAAAGTCAGAATATTAAACAAAAAAAAGGAAAAATCTTAGAAGGATACTCCCTGTTTTCTTGGTACAGTGGAAGCCTGAGCCCTTTCTGTGCCAAGGCAGTTAGACCAAGGTTGGACAGGGGCGAATAGTCTGCAGGGACCAATTGGACTAATAGAGATGAACAAGTCAGTTAAGCGAAAGGCCTTTTCCAGTTCTTACCAACCATGATCGAAGGAACAAAAGCCACTAAAAAACAGGGATCCCTCTTAGGGAAAAACCTGCGTATCAACAGGGAAGTATCGAGCACAATATTTTATTTTAGTGAAATATTTGGCATGTCCTGCAGTGATCAATGCCAGAGCTTTGGAGAGAACGATAGCAATAGACTATAATTAGCTGTGATAACTCCTTACAATAACAAGTATATTCTGGTTTGAATTATTCATGAACTACTGTGTTATTTATGGCAATTCCAGCTTTTCTTTTCCTCTGCTAATGTGGGGTGTTTAGGTTTTGGGTGTTTCTTACTTTATTTGGCCAGACACAATGTTTTAATTACTAAGCATAAGAATAAATAAATAAATAAGCTTTAGGAAAAGGGAAAAAAAAGGAAGTTTTCAGCAAGAATCAAGTTTTGACTCGCAGTGGGGGATGGGGAGGGAGCAACATAATATGAATTTCTGTGTTCTCCATCAATTACCTGTCTTTCTGACAATGCAGTATATATATATATAAGGAACGCCTAATTGGAAGCAAGAAGGGACTACTTCTTTGGGAAGGACTGGGCTCCTCAGCTTTCTGAGCACGATTTCTCACCAAGCAGACGGAGGGTTTCAGCTTTTCCCTAAGATTCCCCGAATGAAGCACCCGAGGAAGCGCTTAGCCAATGTTCTGCATCTGACTGATGTCTCTGCTCCTAGCAAATTGACCCAACAGCTGGGATTTTTGCCTTTTTATCTTGAGAGATGCATTGTTTAGTTAAGTTCTAGCTAGTAAAGTGATGGGGGAGGTATTATGCATTAAAAATTAATTTACATTGTCAGCCCAAGATAATGAAGACCTCTATTCACAGAACAAGTACACCAGGCACTTACAGGGGTGCTGCTTCAGTTTACTGTTGCTCCACCTCCCATCCTTGCCTTTAATAAACTATTTACCGGGAGAAGATGTTGTCTCTGCCTTACTGCAAGGAGTACTACTTGCCTTTTGGCTGTAAAAGTATCAGTCCTCCAGGAGCAAAGGCTCTGATCCAGCAAATCAGAGAAATAACTTCAAAATCAGTGGGTTACACTTATAATCAAACCAGAGCAGCTTGCACACCTGGTCTGAAGCAGATTGATGTTCATAGCAAAACCTCCTTTCTCCTATCCAATCACCATCATCATTTTGGGGACTCTAAGACCAAGAATCACACGAATTTATTTCTCCAGATAGCCCTCGAGCAAGAAAAAACTTTCACTTCCTATCAACAAAAGGTCATTTTCATGCAAGATCTTGAACCTCTATTTCAAAATTTTTCTGTACCCAGATTTCACAAACCACTTGTCCTTCACAGTAGTTTCCACACACAGTTGGGCTGAACCAAAATACTTGCTTTCCAAGAGGTGAAGCAATCCCCACTTTGCATAATAGGTTGGAAATACTACTTCTCACCCTATTCTCCCTGAAGGAAGCCTGCCACATATCTCCCAAAAGGGAATGAAAGTAATCTAACGTTCATATACTGTGTTAATAGATAAGTTGTTAAGAGACTGCTGAAGCACCTGATATCTCAGCTACATACGTATTAATAGATAAGTTGTTAAGAGAATGCTGAAGCACCTGATATCTCAGCTACATACATGGCATAAAACCGCATGTTGTCAAAAGCCAACGTGCACACACATGTACACGCGCACACGCACACACACTCTTTATGCATTGCCCAAAAGCCAACGTGCACACACATGTACATGCACACACGCACACACACTCTTTATGCATTGCCATTTCCCCAGAACAGAGGAAAGGCTCTTGATAGCCCAAGAGCGTAATTGACTGTTGGTTATCTGGACACTTCAGTCAAATGACACCAAAAGATACTTTGTACCGAAAGACCTTTTACAAATTTGGCTTTGAGGTCTGCCAGCTTGATCTCTGTGTGCCCTAGGGACTGGGAGAGGATGGACATCATGTTCTACCAACAAAGACTGTACCTTGGTTTTAGGATTCATTCAAAAACCAGCTTTCTGGTTGCATAATACTGGCCTGAGACTTGCCACCTTTGATGGAAAAAACCCATCCCTCAAGGGATCCTTCCAGCTTTTCCTGACATTTGAGAGCAGTTGCTTGACTCCTAAAATGAGACAGAAAGCTGAAATTCTGGGGGAGCGAAAGGAGGATCAAATCACAAGACCGTGTATTTAGGGGAGATCCCTGTTCTCACCCATGCAGAGGACATGCGAATCACTGCTGAATGGTCTGCTGAGCTGACTGTGCATCTTTCACCCCAGCTGCTGCATTCCTCCATCAGCAGCAACTGGGGCAGAGGACATATTCAATAGCTACTGAATATAATTAAGTCTAATTGCAAAGTTAATTGTTGAGGAGGAGGGGGGGAGAAAAACAAACAGCGTGAAACTAAGTGAGGATATCAGAGCTCAGCGATCTGACATCCCTAAGATAAACCTGAAATTCAGCTTCCCTGCCCCATAATAACTGCATCCGCCTGTGTACGTATGTGTCTATCATTCCTTGCTTCTCTGACTGGACACCAATGACTGCCGAAACCCTCTCTCCCAAGGAAAGAACTCAGCCCCACTAGCAGCTAAAGCAGGAAATTGAAAATATCTCAGCAGCATTCACCTGAAAACTTGTTCAGGTTGGGACCCAAGGAGAATGAGGGCATCTTGGCACTGGGAGGAAATTACGTGACTGCAGGACAAGTCTGAGTGTTTGTGTGTTATGTTCCCAGCTGATGTTCATTGCTGTACGTTCATTGACTAGGACAGAGCTATTCTGCTGCTACAGATGCTAAGATATTTCTTAGATGATTCTTCATTCAGAAATCAAACTTGAAGTCTTCCAAAACCTGACCTACTACGACATTTCAAGGCCTCCAGTCTGAAGGAAAGTCCCTGGGGATATATGTCAAAAGTTGCATGGAATGGGCTTGGAGACATATGAAGGAATTAAAACATTCAAGTTTACTATCACTGCTGATGGGCACAGGGAAGGGATATCCAAGCTTGTGCTTCAGTGCTTAATCTAGCATATAACTTTGAGAGATTTGGGTGGAATCCGTTGCCCCCTATCTGTCTGTCCATGAAGGGTCACTGGCAGAGGTGGGATGCCAGCCCGCCTGGACCTTCACAGGGACCCAGCCTAGGCTTTGAGAGCTGGAGGACTACAGTGCACGCAGCTCACTGTCTTTGGTAGCAAACAGACCCCGGGATCACTGTGCAACACTGAAGGGAGCTGTGCTAGGCAGGGGATGCTAGGAATAAAGGGATCTGTGATATGGCAGATACTGCACAAACATCCCCAGACAGTCACTCTTTTCTGATGCAACATTAAATATCAATTTGCAATTGGAGCGAATTTCCTGTTTATTCAGGGGAATTCCTTCTCCACTCGATGTTCCACGAAATTTTGGTGTTTCCCAGTGCAAACAGCCACAAAGGGATTTAAGGAGGGAGAGAGGAAAAAGCACATCAACCATATCTTATTCAAAATAAGTCAGACCCTGCTTGGGAAGATGCACATCAGTCAGATTCTACCTGTATTTGAAGCAAACAGTCAGTCAACATCTCACCTGTGTTGCCTGATGCCAAGTAGACTTGCATGTGTCTGGGTGCACACATAGGATACTAACAACTGATGTAATGACCTTGTGACAAAGAGCTGGGCACGGAACAACTACAACAGGCCCCAAAAAGGCATAGTCATCTCCAAATACATTTTTTGACCACAGCTCTCTAAGAAGATCAAAGATCACAGAACAAGAAGTGCAGACCAAGGTCTTCCCACCAAAGGGAAGCAAACCAACCCCTTTTTTGCTTACCATGTACAAGCAACAATCACAAGATTATTGTACCGTAGAATCATAGAATCATTAAGGTTGGAAAAGACCTCTAAGATCAGCGAGTCCAACCATCAATGCAGCACCACCATGCCCACTAAACCATGTCCCTAAGCGCCTCATCTACACGTCTCTTAAATACTTCCAGGGATGGTGACTCCACCACTTCCCTGGGCCGCCTGTTCCAAGGCCTGACCACTCTTTCAGGAAAGAAATTTTTCCTAATGTCCAGTCTAAACCTCCCTTGGCGCAACTTGAGGCCATTTCCTCTCGTCCTACCGCTTGTTACTTGGCAGAAGAGACCAACCTCCACCTCGCTACAACCTCCTTTCAGGTAGTTGTAGAGCGCGATGAGGATTCCCCTCATCTCCTCTTCTCCAGCCTAAACAGTCCCAGTTCCCTCAGCCGCTCCTCATGAGACTTGTGCTCCAGGCCCTTCACCAGCTTCGTTGCCCTTCTCTGGACACGCTCCAGCCCCTCAATGTCCTTCTTGGAGTGAGGGGCCCAAAACTGAACACAGGATTTGAGGTGCGGCCTCACCAGGGCCGAGTACAGGGGCACGATCACCTCCCTACTCCTGCTGGCCACACTGATTCTGATACAGGCCAGGATGCCGTTGGCCTTCTTGGCCACCTGGGCGCACCAGCAACAGGGATGACAGGGATTTGCATTGGGAGACATGTAAAAAAGACCAGGTGATTTTGCTGGGGAAAAGGGTTCTTTGGTTGTTTTAGTATAAATCTCTGGGGCAGCAGGGTAGGGGGATGAAGGAAATCCAGCTGTTGCCATGGCAGCCTCTAGCTGGCCATCTCCCACATCATTCAAGTTGCACAGTGCTGTTTCTCTCCAGTGCCAGCTCCTGGTTTCAGAGCAGAGTTTTCCTACTGGGGGTGGCAGGGAGGGAGTGTGTGTGCAAAGCACTGAAGAGGAGGGACCAGCAGTCAGCATAGGATGGGAAAAGGTGGCCTGGGAGAAGGAAGGATCACATGAGAGTGGGTGAGGCCAGACCATCAGGAGTGAAGGTGAATGCAGTGATGGATGGAAAGGAAGCATTTAAAGGCAGAAACAGAATTAGCTTAGTGGAGACCCCAGGCAGAGACAGGGGTGTGCTCATCACGGAGAAACTACTCTGATTTGTGCTGACACTTGCCCAAAAGTGGTGGAGCTTCCTCCAACACAAGAGCCCCTTAAAAAGTACTCCGCTGCTTTTCCCCTAAACCCATCTCTGGCTTCTGCAACAAATAGCAGCACTGTTCTCCGAGTTCAGGCTCTAAGTTTAGTCTCCGTCACGTTTAGATCTTAATGCAGCCCAGATGTTAAAAATTCATGTTCTGGCAGTTCCCATTTTCACAAGGGCCTGTTCGAACTAATGACATTGCCTCAGCGAGCATTTCATAAGTTAATCATATGCTATCGCTTCTCACTTCCCCGAAGATGGAAGCGGGGAAGTCTCGCTCACAAAGTTTCAGCATTCACTGCTCTCCTTAAAGACAATCTTCCATGCCTCCGCAGGATTTAACCAGCTACTTGCTGAACTCTTCAGGCAGTAAATGTGAGGAGCTCATAGGAGCGTTCCTGACAAAGGCTAGCAAGGAAGATTCTACTGCCCTTAGTACTAAAAGGAAAAACACACTCAAAGGGCTGGAAGGTTAAAATTCACGGCCTCCCCTATAGCTGGCATTATGCAGCTATGGAAGGTCCATTAAGAAGTTGCTCTATCCACCACAGGAAGCCCTCAAAATCCCATGTTTTCTCTGAAGAAAACTCCTACGAGCTACAAAACTACAATGTACCACATTAAGAGAGCAAGAGGAGTGATGGGTTGTTATAAAATCTTAGGGTTGAACCACAGCAATTAATTTTTTCACTGAAAATACCTTGATGGCCCTAAACGGACCACATTTAACACTACTAAGGAAAACCTGACCTGATGGATAGTGTTCATCTATACGAGGGCAAGACTGACTAAGCAGGCACCTGAGAAAGCTCCTGATATCACTTCGAGAATTGGCAGCCCAGACTATAAGCAACCTCCAAAGCTTCAGTTCATTAATTTTTAACTACAGTGGGGACTTTTGAACATAGAGGCAATCGCTTAAAGACTGAATGGATGTGAACCCAGTGGAAAGACAAGAGATCAGTAAAGAGCTTCCTTTTGTGCAGGGTCATCTTTGCATGTAACAGGAGGGGAAAGCATTAGCCCAAGAGTCAAGAACACTGAAGTGGGAAAGGATTTGCAGGTCCCATTTGATATGTGCTTCCAGTCCAGGGAAAGATTTATTTCATCCTGTCTAAACAATTCAAGTAATGGTCCATCCTTAAAAAGCCCATTGCATCCTCCCTTATTTTTCACTGTCAGCAACATAACTCCTTCAACCTCCTAACGAAGTTTTCAGATCCACCCTGTCCTTGGACATTAGAAACCTTCTCCCTCAACTATTTCATCCTTACTCTTGCTTCCCAGTTCCAGCATGTTTTCTCTTAACAATCCTGGCTTTGTTCAAGCTCTGATGTCTGGTGGCCCCAGTATAGGGATGGGCAGGTACTTGTGTATCCTGTTCTCATGCTATGGCTGAGATCAAGGTGCACACGGGATACCAGGTAGTCTAAGCAGGTTACACAGTTTCCTCACAGACAGGACAGGGCAGAGGTTTATTTCTCTGTCCCCAGGTATCAAGAAAATGCAATGGTACCTCCTCTTCCCCTCCCCAGTTCAAGTTCCAAATGAAGCTTTCAGTCCCTTGCTCCTCTCTCCCCTCCTCCTCCACCCTGGGTTGTCACTTTCTACTAAACTTTATGCATGTTATTTTCTAGGGTATTTTTTTCACCTAATACCAAAGCTACAGATCTTGGTGCACTGGGATCCTTTCATATGGCCAAACTCCTGCATTTCTTTATTTCTCCTGAGCATCATTCAGCTACCTCGCCTTTTTTCTAAAGTGCATCTCTCTCTGTAGAGACCAGCGTCTTGCAGTATCTTCACTCAGCTGGAAGTCTCCAGCATGGGAAAATTAGCACCACCAATTATTCTAATACCCCTAAATCCTTTTAATCCCGCTGATGCTCTGCTTCAGCCTCCTCAAGCTGAAGGCAATCCACTGATTGTTTCTTCAGCTCAGCAATGAGCATGGGGCTTAGGAGGAATAGAGTAGCTTGCTTCTGTCTTCCTGGGCTTGTTATTGCATATCTTTTGTCTTCACAGTCACAAAAGGCCACTGATGAGTGTAATCACAGAGAAAAGCCCAGATCAGAGAAGAGTCCACAGTCAGAGTGTGAAGGAGTGAGTCAGAGGTTCATGTAAATTGATGGCCCCAAACAGTAATTGCATAAATCTAAAACTATACCAACATGGGGATGTGTGGTGTGATTTTAGAGACAAAAATAAACATTATCAGTGATAAAAGTGGATAGAAATGCTACGCAATGAGAGGTGTTTCTGAATGGCTATTCAGGAATGAAACACTCTTCTAAATGCAGTGAGGAAGTCTTTCTCTTCACACCAATTGTTTAAAGCATTGGAACAACCCTACCACCTGCATTAGGACAGGAGAGACAGTTAGTTTTGATTCTCCACTTTTCTGAGCATGAAGTAGGGCCAGGTCAAACACCCAACTCATTCTAAAGTGACTGGGGAGGATTAAAAAAATAAATAAAAAGGAGATAAGAAACATTTAGCATGCACGTGTTGGGCAGGAAGGTCCACAACGGACAGTCACCACAGAAGGGGATTTATCTCAGAAGGGACAAACTATTCAGACTTCAGTGCAGAGCATCCCAGTGACCCCTAGGCGAGGACACAAGGATGCTGTCTGGCCTGGCAGCATTAGGAATTCCAGCCCTCCATGACGTTTGTCCTCTCCTTGCCCTTTGGAGGCAGGTGCAGTCACAGCTCCTCTCCCCCGGGATGGTTACGTGCTGGCACGTCCTCTGTTGTGCCAGAGGAGGTCAAGATCTGTAATTTTCCATTACTGCTGCTTATCAAATGTCAGCATTCTGGCAACCTTCAAGACCGTCTGTTCTCCTTGTCACCACTGGGACCTAAAAAAGCTCTCTTCCTCATTCCCTGTTCAGAATTTACATGAGGGACTCAAACCTTGAGAGAGTTGTAAGCAAAAAGGGAAGTATCAAAACTCTTGTCTGCGTCACCCTTTGTTCTCCATCCAGTCTGGCATCTTTTTCCATTCTTCATCCAGGACACCTATTTCTTGCAAGTGGTCGATACTAAAGAAATTGCTTTTAATGTTTTGAAGGATCCTCAGCATCCTTGGAGGCCTTAAAGCATGGAAATAACTGTGGCAGCAGACAAAAGAGATTTGGAGCTCTTTTCAGAGATCAAGGCATAGATCAGCTTAAAAGGGATCGCCTCTCTGCAGAGAGAATACGGAGACCTGGTACGTCCTAAAGAAAAGAGGTAGATCAAGGAGTCCCTATTGGCAGACAAACTCAGAGACACAAACTTGATGGTTTCTATATTGGGGAAGTCCTTGGTGGCTTTGGTATTTAGGCTGCAGGGTTTCCAAGGCATCCACATGCTTATGAGACTTTTGGGAAGGACCTGTGACTAAGTGCTTACCAGTGATTTACTTAGATGTCCGTTGAGTGTATAGGGAGCTACATTCAGGCAAGCCTGGATAAGAGGCAATCAGTATGTAACTCCATAGGGAAGCTGTATTAGTCCACCTTCACATAACAGGTGGACAAAATGTGGCGTATACTTCTCCTCCGGAATTACCTGGGCACTTAAAAAAACTGAGGCCACCAACATTAACAGCAGCTCAGGGATACTGGAACTCCAGCTGTGGCTTTTAGCTCATTTTGGCCACCTGTAGGTAAACGATTAGGTGAAAGCAGAAGTGCAGAGGGATGTGCCAACGGATGAAGTTGTTATATTTCCAAGTCACCTCTTCTCACCAGGCTTTCAGCCAGAGGTCAACACTCTTCATAAAGAGAGGCAAATAGATAAAATCAGAGTTGGCCAGTGGCAACTTTGAGTTATCCTTCCAGACAGCTTGGGTTCATGGAGAGTCTTGCCTTGAAAAGAGTTTACTGATCAAAATGTGGTTCTTGAATTCTCTGGCTCAGCTTTGATGCTAGCTATAAAACACCTTTCACAAATGTGGGAGTTGGAAGCCTTGGAGCAAGAGCACATTATCATCTGATGAAAGATGAGGTAACTAATCTTCTCCATTTGGACTTTTTTTCCCAACCACAGATGCTTTATATGGAACTCTTGTGATTTTGCTTATGTGGGGTGTGGAAACCTCTATTTAGGTGAGCAGTGAAGAGACGGTGCCTTACCATCCAAGTGAACAAGATCAAAATCTAACAAGTTTTTTTATGTTTATCTGGTTTTCCTAACCCAGCAGACAAATGTTAAGTATCACAAATGCACACCGAGAAGAAAAGGAACGCACAGAACCTCAACCTCTCTGGATGATACTTAAGGAAATTAGAAGAGTAGTTATTTAAGATGGATAGAAGGAAAATACTTCATAAGAGTAAGAAGCCAGTGGGACTCACTAGTACATGTCATGGGAGGAAAACATACAAAGTCATTCTTCACGGTCTGATTGGCCATTAATGACAAATAGTAATTAGTAACGTAAGTAACCTTTAAGCAGTGCTTTTAATCTTCACACATTCAACGTTAGCAGTAAGGCTGTTTAGGACAGCAGTAAGGCTATTTAAGATAAAAGCATCTTTGAGCATTAAGTAATGGAAAAGTCACTGTAGTGAAAGAGAATTTCCTTTTCCAGGTACAGGAAAAATCGAAAGTGCAGTGATTTGCACGGCAAATGCTGTTGCCATTCCAGCAGCTCTGCAGCTTGTGCCTTGCTACACGTTTTGGGTTTTTTTTTTAAATCCAAGAAGTTTTTTCATATCCCATTTTCAGAAATTGATTCTCATGCAGCTTTCAGCAACATGTTCTGTAAATCTTCCAAATTCCAAATTCCTTATTATCCCAGCGACTTCCCTCTGACCACCATCTGATATTTTTTCTTATCAGTCCCTTTCTACAGATGGAGAATCTCCAGATTTCATAAATCTGGTGAGCCTGGGTTGGGGGTAGGAGGAAGAGCAGGCAACAAATTTGCAGCTGTAAGAGTAATATACTGTCTCTTGTTTTCCTTCTTTGCTGCTCATAGCTTATATTGTTGATTACTCATTAATACTTTGATGATTAGTGAAACAATTGGAAAAACGTTCATCATCAAAAGAGCTGTAGGTCAACTATTTCATTTCACAAGGCGTCCATTTGCCTCCCTCTGGTGACAAGGACTTGGATAGAAGCTGAGGGATCTCAACCTCTCAGCAGCTCAGGAGGTCATGATGGAGGAGAAAGACCCTCAAAGACAGCAGTTAAAGATTTAGTTCTCCATAGAGAGCTTCTCCAGGACCTTTGGGCCTGGGACATTGTGCAAAAATATCTTATTTGTTATCAACTCTTCAGCGTTTTCATCTTTCTGTTCTGATCAGCTCACAAAGGAGCTCACAAAAGGAAAACAGAATTAAATGTATGTATATGTGTATAGCACACAGGTGGAGAAAGACACACACACATGCACCCAGGGCTTAAACAAGACTTCAGAAATCCCAACATCTGTATCTGGAAGTGCTAGTACATAACCAACTTACCTCATTTTTTAAAAAAAGCTTGGAAAACTGCCTGTACATGTTATATATGGACTCACTTAAACCACTCTATGGGTGAAATGACCATGATTCATGATCTATATTTTATGTAGAATTCAATATAAATATAATTTAATATGGAATTCAACTGAAGGGATCATGAATATATAGCAGTCAAAGAGAATCTGGCAAAAATCACTGGCTAAAAATTGGTTCTGAGATAAGCTGTCATGAACAAACAAACTTGTTCACAGAAATTCAAAATCTTTTCCCAATGGACTTAGGAGAAAGAAAGAAAGAAAAGAGACTAACCTAATTGGTTTTATTATTATTTTTAGTAGTAGTAGTAGTAGTATTACTGTTGTTATTAGTATTATTGTTATTATTATTTATTAGTAATTCTGACTACGCTTATCTGTTATTTTTTCCCCGATCAGTTTGGAGAGCATCCACATCGGAAAGATTTGAACTTTGTCTCTGGAACAAGTTAGATTCACCTTCATTTCAAAACACCTCTAGCTTCCCAGTTTTGGCAGAAGAGCTCAGGGGTTAAGAGAGCTGTCGTAGATTGAGTAACAATTTGCAGCCTTGGATTTGAAGTGGTTGCCTAGCAGTAAAAGACTCCTTACGTACCGCTCCCAGTTAGAGTTGTTCCCTATTTCATATATATAGTTAGCTATAAAGATCATACGTAGGAATATATAAGAAGATATAATAATAGGAGTTCCCTCTCAAAATCAGAGTATTGAGTATAACTGGAAAAAAACAAACCCTTTCAAAAGCAGTGGAGCATCACACAGTCAGAGGCACCAGCTCAGCCCAGCAAATCAGTGTTGGATACAAAGATGCAAAAATCAACTTGTACGAAGCACCATTCTCAAGGAGTTTTTCAGGATCATTTCTTCAGCTTGAGGGAAACACTGGGATGGTACTAAGTCTAGGTCATTCTTCATAAAACATCTTGCATTTTGGTTTTTTTAATACGTATTTTTATATATATACATATATACATACATATATATATATAATACCACAAGAGACATTTGTGTTCATGTAGTTTGTCCTCAGGCAAAACGAGGCCATTGAATCTCACCGAAGGATTCCTGTGCTTTAGCCCGGAAACCGGGGTTTAGCACAAACCCCGCAATTATACCTTACTTGTGTATTTTCTGACAGCCCCACGAGCCATTCGGCAACAACAACAATATCTTGGATGCTGTTTTTCCCATAAAAAACCAGTAGTGATGAGCCTTGCAGAAGGAAGACGCGTATTTATCCATAAGACAGAGTCAGCTTCCTTTCTTCTGACCCATCCCATGAGTTTGCAAAGGCACCAGCTACCAATTAAGCTCTTCCACATAGACAATCTACGGCTATTAACGATTTTCTCTTTGTCAACAGATCACAGGCAGAAGCCGGCTGGCTTTTACGCGGACCAGTGGAACAGGGTTTCCATAAACTTCGGGTCTCTTTTGCCTTATTTAGGTCAGGAGTTAATATCCTTTATCACAAGCAAGGGGTCATGTCCTGCCGTTTAATGTCAGCACACGCCACGCGGGCTGCCAGGGTGAGCTGCCCCTCTCACCCAGTGAAAGCTGGGCTGAATTGAGACCTGTGCCTGAGCGCAGCAGAGTGAACAACACCCCAATATGCTGCCAAATACTCACAGTGCATCTTGAGTGAGTTTTGCACAGAGGGCTTTTCTGGTCTAAAGCACCAGATAAAGAAATGGTGCTAAATCCCCCCTTTTTTTTTTTTTTGGCAGAAAGCAGACTGCATTGTCCCAGTCTGTCAGGCTTGGCTTACTGAAAATTAATAGGTCAGAAAGAGCTGCCCCAGTCTGCAATAGCTTTGACCCCACCATGCTGTCCTGAGAGACCCTTCTCCCTGCAGGTCGAAAGAGTTCAAGTCCTGTCTTGGATCACGAGTGGAGTGAGTGTAGGGGTCTCAAGACCTCTAAAAAGCCTTCTGCTCAGATCACATGAATTGGCCTGGCCTTCTCTCCATGACTGCCGTGCCCCCGACCGCTTCAGAGAGCAGCGATGCAGAGGCTATCAGAGGAGCTGTGCTTTTCTCCTCCCCTCTCCTGTCCTCCCCACTCCACCCTTCACACCAGTGCCGGGAGAACAACATCCGTCCCAGATGTCTCAAGATGAGCACTCTAGCCAAACTGTGACTCCCAGATAGGTTTGTCCCACTGTTCCCTTTCACCGCTACCTGCATTTAAGACAAAAGCTGAGCCAGTTGCATTGACCATTTCTGCAGCTGGCACACTCCTGCCGGCTGGCGAATCCCCCTGGGACATGAGGGAACCTCTGTCCTCGGGCATCAGACAACACCTTTTCCTCTCCCTCCATCTCTAAGCAACCAGCACCTTCCCGTTGCCCTCTACAAGGAGAAGACCAGACACAACCAGCACGAGGGAGGCAGGGGACAAGGATGAGCAGTGGCAGGCGCTCTTCTGAAGATACCAACCTTCACTTCACTGTTGACCAAAAACCCTGCCAAGGGGGGGTTACACCATCCTCCTCCTTTCTCTAGCCCTGCTCCCTACTGCCCCAGCAAAGCAAACAAGGCAAAGGGCTCTGTTGTTTCAGACCCCTGAGGCAAAAGAAGAACGAAAAAACAGCCCATCCTCCCCGCCTCGCATGTGATGAGCCACAGAAGAGCAGCAGTGCTGCCAAGCCTGGTGACTAAGGCCAAAGAGAGAGGAGATAGAGGAACACAAGGGCCTGCTTGTTTGGGTTTTGTTTGGGGAGTTATTTGAAATTCAGCAGCGACTGGCGTTGGAGAACAGAGTCCACTCAGAGCCTCTCTCTTCCCATTCATCCCCGGCCCAGCAAAGAAGGGAGGGGGGGATGTAGGCTGAGGAGCAGGAAAAACAACCAGTCTCCTTATAATAATGCCCGCCTGGTAGAGGCAGCCTCTGCCCACGGGGAGGCATTTGAAGCCAGACTTCATCGGCTTTGGAGGGAAGTCACGGCAGGACAAAGCCTTGATGCCCACAGCAGTCCGGTGTTGAAGGAGCCTCTTTCCTTAACAGTGTTTTTGTCAAGGCTTACAAACTCCTTCGTGAAGGCCAAGTCATTTTTTTGCCTCTGCCTCAGTTTCCCCTAGTGTAACATAAGAGTAATACTGTCACATTTAGATAATGGGGACATTTCTAAGCCAAAAGCTATAAAAGAGTAAAGTGATTCCTATGGAGCAGAACAAAGCAGAAG
This sequence comes from Fulmarus glacialis, assembly GCF_000690835.1. Classification (NCBI taxonomy): domain Eukaryota; kingdom Metazoa; phylum Chordata; class Aves; order Procellariiformes; family Procellariidae; genus Fulmarus; species Fulmarus glacialis. The sequence continues at coordinate 17,357 of NW_009209973.1, forward strand.
ATGAAGATACAGATTGGGTACAAACAAACAACATGGCTGTGAAGAAGGCAACATATCAATCTAGGATGCATTAGAGAGGAAAACTCCAGGTTTCCAAATACAGGGAAGACACTATCTTCGGCCTAAATCTAAAATATTGTCCATTATTTGTGCTTAGGTTCAAGAAAGACGAGTTCACAGTAAGACATGGTTGCAGGGAAAAAGCACTAAGATGATCAGGAGAACATAAGATTTACCAGAAGATACTGGCATATTTGGCCTTGCAAAAGAAAGGTGAACAGAAAATTAAAATGCTGTACTTAAATGCTGGGAAGGAAGCACTAGGGGAAGAAAGACTCTTTAAACTAAAGGGCAGTGATACCATGAGAATAAACAGGTTTGGTTTGGCAAAAAATTATACCTGGGTTGAGGTTTCTAGACACCAAAAAAATTATTGTCCTGGACAATCAGGTATGGGTAATAAGGCAACCTCCTTGCTACCGTTGAGCTGGAGTTCCCTAGGAAGGCAGCTGGCTTCGGGAAGTGGCCTTCTAGTTCTGTCCTATATTTAATGCAAAGAGATGGAAACATCTTCACACCTCTGTAGCTTCCATCTATAGAGCTGAGCGCAACAGAGGGCCTTTGCATCAATGTATTTCTGTAGCCTGTGAGATGCCTCCTTGCTGTTTTCTCTCAGGCGTTTGGTTAGTCATCAGCAACAAGGTGAAAGTTTTCTGGTCTAACCTTACACTAAAGTCCCCAATAGTTCAAGGACTCATGTGACAGTCTACAGACCTGACAGCTACCTTTCTGCAGGCAGGAAGGACTCCTTCCACTTGCGTACTCATTTTTACTTCAAGGCCTTCCATCTCTAATGCTTTATCCTCAAGGGTACAGATATTTTAGGGGTCCAGGGCAAATTCCAGAGAGCAACCTCATCCTGATAAGATATAGCATGATGTTAACAGGCCAGGTCACATTCAAACCAGTGGGTCCAAGCCCAGCAGCCCTATTCTATCCTTACCGAGCTATCTTGGAGTTCTCCTCCTCCTTTTCTGAGCCTCAGACTCCTGGTAAACCTCTGGGGGTTGTCGAGCACCACAGTTCAGGGGGCAGAAACCTCTTCTTCATGCACATACTTCCCTCCTGCCTTACTTTCCTCTTGATGTCAAGGTGAAGGTAGCCAGGAGAGCAAAAGAAACTTGCTGAACCATCTCCTGCCTGCTTTAACATGGCAGGAATCTCTGCACATGAGTAAATCTGAATCCAGAGAAATAGTCACTCTAAATACAGTGACCCTTAATCCTCTTCTGTCTATATTGTCCCATGATGGCTCTTCCCCTCAATCGCACCTTCACATGCCTCCTATAGTCATTACCTTCTCCAGCACGGGTACCACATGCATATTTGCAGCAGAGGGGCAAGGTTCTTTGATCTTTCTCCACATAGGTATGACTTTCAACCTCTGTCCCATGTTTAAATCTCACCTTCAAGTTCAAAGTTCCTGTTAGTGCATTTCATTTGTCTAATTCTAAGCAAATTTAAATTTAGGCTTCTAAAAATAAGACTCTCCATCTCCACATGCATAATGAACCTAAGGGACATGCCCTTTCCGGCCAGGATGCTGATAAATGTAGCCACAGTGCCAGAGAGACCTTCATTCCCCGTGAACTGCTCCTTTCAGTTTCTAAGATGCTGCTGTTAGAGAGACAGAGCTCCTTGGAGACCGAAAAAAAAGATGCAGAGGCAAATACTTCACTCCCCATGGAGACTGTATTTTGTCCTTATTACTGTTTGGTAGTCTCATGGTCCTTTCGGACCTACCTCCGGACTCAGATTCCAACACCTTTGTGGCAGCTCTCATAATACCTGGTATTCTTCTGTGAAATCAGAATTCCTCAAGTTATGCAATTATAAAAGACAGATAACGTTAAAAAATAAGTGCAAGTAGCAATTAAAAAAAAATCCCAGCTGTGGTTGCTGAAACAAGCTGGAGAGGCTGACCACAGTTCAAATTCCAGATTTTTTTTTAAAAAAAAAAAAGATTCCTAAGCAACTCAAGATTTGAAGGGGTCCACTTTCACAATTTTCAAATTTTTTATTTTGGCCATGTTTCATAACTGGGTGAGCAAGGATGAACAGCACAGGCCATAGATCTTTCCATTCGAGCCCATGCAACACTCAAACAAGATTGTGCAATTCCAGTTAAACCCAGCCTGGACGCAGCTTTCGGAGAAGAGTGCCTCCAGCCCACGGGAGGAACAGCCGCTGCTGCCACAGTGTGACCCTGGTCAAGGAACGTGACCCTGTTCAAGTCCCTCCTCACCCTGCCTGGCACCGTGCTTGTTCCTCACCACTGCTATTTTGGTCCAAGTGTCCTTTAACACCTTGTTCACATTGCTATTTTAGACTGGGTGCCCTGTACTACCTTGTTCTCATTGCACTAAAGGAAAAAAAAACCCAAATCAAACAAAAAACAACATCAAAAACCCGCAACAATAAAAAAACCCTAATTAATATAAACGGAGGCTGAAAATACGGATATTTCACTGAAGTCCTGAAGCAAATGACATCGTGTCAGGAGATTACCGTACTGGACACAGGCACATGTATTTTATTTATAGCTCTAGTTTTACTGCAGTCACTCAGTCAAGCATGGCCAGGGCTGTATATAGGCAAATGCGGCTCACTTCTCTCCTCCTCAACTTTAAAGGGCAGCTAACAGCTTGTCCAGAGTGTTTGCTATGAATTTTATGAGCACAACTTAATCACAGAGATAGTTGCTTGAGAAACACAGCTGCCAGAGAACGAGGCAGACCCCCTTCACTGCCCTTCTGGCAGGTGGACTATGATACAGAGATGCTCCAAGGAGGAGCCAGGCTCCCTATTCCTTTCAGAGCCCTGTCTCAGGTCTCCTTCACTTGTATAACATGATCCATTCATCACCGCTTGGAAGCCTCTAAATCAAAGCATGGCATCTCTCTAACAAACAGGTTGACTTGATTCCTACCACAAGTCAGAGCATCCACGCAGTCCTCGTGGGATGAAGCTACCATCCCTATCCACAGAGACACAAGATTATAATGATTCCTTCTGGCTTCGCAAGTGCTGACTCTCCTTGTCTCTCCCTCTCTGATGTTCATTGTTCTGCAAAGAGACCACTTAAATAAGGCCAAGGTGTGGCTACACCACCAGCTAATGAGATGCTGGGAGTGATGACCAGGTGATAAATTTGGTCTACTTCCTCTCGCTATCACCCCATTCCCTCTCTTTCCTGCAATGGTCTCTCTCCAACCCTCATTCTCACCGCTGTTAAGACCCTTAGAAATGTTTAAAAGCTTTCCTGAAAGAAAAAAAAAAATATAATGATTCTTCTTCCTGACCTCTTCTGGACTTTATTTCTCTTGCCTGAATTTTGCTGTTGAATTTAGAGGCTGTGACTACATCACATTACCATGAAAGGACCCACACAAAGACAGTAACATCAGCTAACCTGTAGACCCCTTGCACCTTGCAGTCACCGCAGACTGCAGCCCTGCCCTCCTACCCTGTATTGTGGTAGGTTGGTAGAAATCACATTCATTCCCACCCACCCAGGAATAGATCTGGGCCAGTTTCGTGCCCTATAAACTTGCACTTTGCAGTCACGGATGTCATCCCTGACGTTTAGATCTACCTCAGTCTATCTGTTGGCTTGAAGCAAACAGGAGGGTAATCAGAATCTGCCTGACACAGCAAATCTAGGGAGGAGAAAGGGGGAATCAATTTTTATAATACGTGTTTGGCACTACATAATAGATATAACTCTAAATGCAAGCCATAAAATTGGAGAGGCTTATAAATTAAACCCATTCTGTCCTTTTTAACTAAAAAGTGACCTTACCATAGAATTAAATGTGGTTTTTATCCAGTGATCTATGGAGCTGTAAAAGTGGCTGATCGTTGCAGCGCGATGTTATAGCACAGAGAGCAGCCCCCAGATAGGCATCTCCACACAGCTCAGCCCATGTGCTGCTGTTTGGTTTACAATTAAGACAGGGCAACTGTAAAGCTGGGGATTTCACCCTCTCCCTGCCAGAAAAGGGTGACCCATGTCCCTGCTGGGAACAGTCCCTGGCCAGGTTGTCCTCTGAACTGTGGCCAGGCTGGGGATGGGAGAGTGCTGCCTGGGCGAGGATGAAAATACATCAGGGTGTGTTCTAAAAATTAAACTGTCTGCACAAATGCAGGGCATTTTTTGGATCTGTGTCCTATCCCTGTTTAGCTTACTGGGCCCTAACTACAGCGTTAGAGGAGGAGAGGATTAGAAAGTACCCTGGGGTTCAGCAAAATGCCACAGTGGCGGAGAAAAAGGGGGTGGAAGGTCCTTGATTGCTCACGTATTGACTCCATTCCCCTGCTCCAATAATCATACAGGAGAGTCTGAAATACAAAAGCTCTGACATTGGAATCCAGCCCGGAGGACACAATTTAGGATGTTCCTGAATGCTTTTGAATGGCCAGAAATTATCAGGCTTTGTCTCACAAGAAAATATGGTTTTGAAGACTCTGCTGGGTTACAGGTTGGCATTCATGCATATAGGCTCTCAGAGCCTGCAGGAGACTCGATGCTCCAAGGAACATAATCAACACGGGATTGAAGGCTGTTCCACTTCCAATCAGTACAGCAGTGAAGAAAATCACTTCCCCCATGCCACGGATGAAACAGATGCTCAGGGAAGTCAGTGGTGTGTTTCCTCATTACTACTGAGAAGTGGTGCAAAGGAGGAGCCAAGATCCTTCCCCAGCTGTTGAAAGTCACTGAAGCTTGGACAAAAAAAGTGCTGCCCAATTTGTCTGTCTCTTCTACGTGTGCACTTGACTGCTGTTGCCCTGTGAGCCACGAGCCGCCATCGAATGGCAAGAATGGATTCAGGATTGCAGCTCAGATGGGCCAATGTCATGTTCTCATCTGAGATGCCACACTCCACCGTGCAACACATTGACCTTGACTAGTTGTGGGCCAAGCCACCAAATGCAAATCCACGCTACTAGCTAGGTTAGTGTTTGGCACATCCCAGGCTATATACAAAGTGTTGTCCTGAGATGTGGTTTGTGAGTACCAGCTACCTGTAAGCCTGGACACTGATGCCAGTGGCTCCCTTCTCATTTTGGACTTTCTTTTTGTCCTGGTCACCTATTATTTATTATTATTTGGCTTGATAGTGACATTTTTGTCTGCAACTACACTGCTGAACTGCACAGGGACAGAGCCCGGGCTCAAGAACTGTCTGATGGCCATCCACACTATGTAATTGTTACCAAGATAATGCCAAGTGCTATCCAGGGGACAACATGGGCCAGGGACAATTACTAATAAACCGTACGATCAAGACTAAGCTGCAGGTGGAGAGGCAGAAAGAACTTAGTCCTGTGGCAACAAGTTGCACCGTACCACTTAGTCAAAGAACAAGCCCTGGCATGTATTGTTGGTTAACATTTGATGTGATGTTTCATTGATTACAGATCTGCAGGGATTCAGACCCCCACACACATTAGAGGTGATGGGACAGCAAAGTACTTGCAAAGATTAACTAGAAGGAAAAGAAACTCTGATGGTGCCCAGGTGAAACCCAGCTCCACTCCTGGAATAAGAAGGAAAGAAATCTTAAAAGAGTTGATTTTAGAGAGCGCAATAATGCTCAGCCTCAGTCAGAGCCTCTACTAGCTGCCATGGTGCTAACAACAGCATTTTAGCCTGGAGAAGAGGAGGCTCAGGGGAGACCTCATCGCGCTCTACAACTACCTGAAAGGAGGTTGTAGCGAGGTGGGGGTTGGTCTCTTCTGCCAAGTAACCAGCGATAGGACGAGAGGAAATGGCCTCAAGTTGCGCCAGGGAAGGTTTAGATTGGACATTAGGAAAAATTTCTTCACTGAAAGAGTGGTCAGGCCTTGGAACAGGCTGCCCAGGGAAGTGGTGGAGTCACCATCCCTGGAAGTATTTAAAAGACGTGTAGATGAGGCGCTTAGGGACATGGTTTAGTGGGCATGGTGGTGTTGGGTTGGCGGTTGGACTCGATGATCTTAGAGGTCTTTTCCAACCTTAATGATTCTATGATTCTATGATCATATTTACCCAGGCTTCCTCACTATTCCCTGATCTTGAATATTTACCAATGTTAGTGCTTTTCTTCTTCAAAGGGAAGAATAGTTTTACTGAGCCTCAACCACTTTTGGAGTGTCTGCTACGGATTCTATGAAATGAAGGGAAACAGCCATTAATCAGCAGCTGGTGCACTGGGCTGGTGTGGACTGATGTCCTCCACCTCTCAGTTCTGACTGCCTGTCACAGCTGTGCGAAAATGCCAGGCTTTGTGCTGTTACCATTTCAAATTTATTTACAGTTAATGTTTGGCAAAACCCAAATACTGCAACCATCCAGGACCTGCAACGCATCAAATCAAGAACATCTGGAAGACAAGACTCACCAGCAAGAGTCCATGTCTCCAAAGAAAGAAGAAAAAAAAAAAAAATCAAATTTTGAAGCTGCAGTTGGATTTTCACACAGAAAATTCAGCTACTTGCATACCAGCTTTTTGTCAGCCTAGAGCTCTCCCACCCTCACTGTTTCTGCCACAGTAATATGAGAAGGCACCAACTAAGAGTTGGACCCCGTTGTAGAAAAGAGGACCAACTTCCCTACCCTCATGAACCCCCAATCCATATTTTCCTGAGACTGAGAGTACGTAGGAAAGGGTGGAAAGAAATTCATAGTCCAAATATGGCAACAGCTCTCCAGGAGCTTCACAGAGGGATAAGGCTGAGCTGGAGATGAAGCAAGATCCCAAGACCACCTGATGTTGACCTCATCCCTGCCAATGGTTCACCTTCCACCTAATTCAAGCCGTAGACCAACCAGCTGCCTTTGTGCTCAGGAGCTCTACATTGGCCAGGCTCGTATTCAGTGCTGTACAACTCACAGTGATCAAGTGATGTGAGCCTAAAACAGCTCATCAAGAAAAACTCAGAGACAGCAGACAATATTGGCCAATAATTTGGGAAGGAATAAAGCACAATGACTTTAAGTGATGTGCCCTGTTGACGACCCAGGAAACAGCCAGGCTAGTTGCCACAAGAACAGAGAAAATAAGGGTATAGGCAGAGCCCCAGCTGCCAGTATTAGATGAGGGCTTGGTGGTTGGACAGAACAATTACACCACCGAAGTCACCTTCCAGACTAGAAGCCAATTTGCACAGCTGAACCCCCCTTCTAATTACTCCTTCTCTGATTGTCTAAGGAGTTGTAACAATCAGACCGACACTTTCAAAAAAGGACATCTGAGCGGCAGGATGGGCCACTGAGTGGAAAGTATGGCTGAGCAGCATCATTAATTCTCCACCCCATTTCTGGCATTTGCACTTGGGTGATTGATTTCTTTTCGCTCCCCTTCTCCTCCCCAGCTACAAGTAACTTCCACAGGGAGATCATGCTGTTTGCTCTGTAATCAACAGCAACTTCAAAAGGGCTTAGCGCTAAAAGAAAACCTCAGAGGGCCAGCATTAAGTGGGAAACAAACACAGCATTTAGGCTGTAATTCGAGGTGGAAGGCTGGGGTTTTAATAACCACATCGCTACGGCATACTGTGCACCTTGCGCTTCATAACTGCATTTATGGGTACAGAAATTACAGGAAGACTTTTCAGTCCACGTGAAAGGCAGCCATGTCTGGTATGGGGCATCCGATGTATTTAGTTGTGCATGGTAGTTGTATTTAGCATCAGCTTTCCTATCACTCCCCAGCACCCCAGAAGTCACCTGCACACAAGCCGAGTCTGGTGACCCAGCTCCAGGACTGGGAAGAGTCATGTCCTATTTAGATCCAACCACCCTTTTGGGCAAGGGAAGGGAAAAATCACTGCTTTGTCCCTCATTCCCCTCACCACACAAAATGGAAACCACTGCGATAAGCTCCTCTATAAACACAGTCGAGATCTATTCAAGATAGGAAAGAGAAAGGTGTTTCAGTTCCCTGAACCTTTTAAGTCAAGCTCCAACCCAAGAAATAGTCCTTGCACATGCTGGGAGCTGGTAGGAATCACAGCCAGCTTTACAAGCCATCTTCCTCATCCCCAGCACTACATCCCACATCGTACCTGATGCTGTTAGTACTCAGGTGCTATCCTCACGGGAACTCTAGGATGGTCTTAGAGGTGCTTTTGTGAAGATCTTTGCTATTAAGAAGCAAAGCCAGAAGTCAAAAGCCAGACCCAAAAGGAAGAGACCCACCCGCCATCAACTCCACAGAGCCAGGAACAAGGAGCTATTGCAGCTTGGGGTGGAGGATCCCCTCTTTCCACATCCCAGAGATGTCCCCTTAGCTCCAGAGCAAGCCTGAATGCTCAGCTTTTCCCAGGACAACAGAGGAGGCTACCCACAACAAGGCAATTACTTGCTTCAGTGAGGGAAGTAAAACAAGCTAAGTATCACATCTTAGGGCAATGTTTACAAAAAATATTTACAAATCCACCCCCCATCTTCCTCGGTCTTGGTAGAGGGCCAGGCTCTGGACTGAGATTACCCCATCTAGGGGCTTGCTAGCAAAACCTCCCCTTCCAGTGGCATTTCCATGAGTACATCTACAAGCATGATAACTCCCACAGCAAAGAATGCCTTCCTGATATTTCCACGCATTCTATTTAACTAGATCCCCCAGCTAACTGGCATTTTGCTGGGATCTCTCCCGGCTTCCTCTTTGCCTTCCCAGCCTTGCTGCACTTCTGACTGTCACCATCTCTCCTGCTGGTAGCAGAATCGTCTCCATCTGGAGAATCTGGAAGTCGTTGCTATCCCTATTAACATATCTAAAAACCCCAAGCTGGCAGGAGCCAGCAGGTCACACAAGATAGACAATATTTAACATTGTTCATGTTATTTTTTTAAGCATTCAGAATACGCAGCAAATGTACACTCACTATTTACTTATTCCTTCACTTGCCTTCATGGCTGAACCTGCAAGTGCTAGTGGCTGCAAGTGGCTGCACTCACCAGAGCAGACCCAGGCACTAAATGTCCTTTGTCACGCACTCTTCCTAAACCTAATCCCATCCCTAGAGCCATCAGGGTTTCCCAAGAAAGCTACTCTGCCCTGGGGAACACTTGCAAGGCGGGCAGCACGTCAGACCATTGACTAACCATACCACTGCCAGCTCCCTCCCAAGTGTAAGTGCCAAGACAGTTCAGCCCTGCTCACAGGGGAGAGGTTCACTGCCATTTACACATTGAACATCACCGATGACCTAACAGACAGCAGCTGTACAGGCTGCTAGGTTACAGAGATTTTTCTCTCCTCCCATCCCTGATTTCTACCGTAAAAATCATAGGCTCTGCTGTAATTTCACTTCCAGAAAGAGATATACTTGGGACGCATGCAAGAACCAAAGTCCCTTACCATTGCACTAAGCTCCAAAAAGCAAGACGCTCACCCTTGCCCCTTTCTTTGTATGCACAAAGGTGAGGAGCTTTTTGTTAGCAATTAACCCTTCTTTCAGCTCAATAGGGCTCATCAAATTGTAGAACAACATCTGAGAAGTGGAGATGTTTCAGCTCAATAGGGCTGATCAGATTGTAGAACAACATCTGAGAAGTGGAGATTAGCAGGCCAAGCTCTTTAGTACTTAAGGCATCAGTGCAGCTACTCAAAATCAGATTTCCTTTTCTTCGCTGGCATTTGATTAAAGCCTTTTCAAGCAGTCCTTTCCAACTTCCAGATGCTTAAGTCAGGTGATAGAGAAAAACTCTTTTTTTTTTTTTTTTTTTTTTTTGTCTGGGAAATGGCAACAGTGTGTATCTCAAGCATGGTCAGAACAAAAATCATGCTCAGAAAACCTGAATAAGTGTGTGCGAATGTCTGTGCATAGCTTTGGTAGAGCTGACCAGAGCACGAACATGCAAAGGCTTTAGTAGCATGGTTCAGGGGAAAATAATCTTAAAGAGGGAGCTGAGTCCAGAAATAGATTGTGAGAGGATCAATTTTTGCTGCATGCTGATTTATTCAAACCTTCCACAGTGGCAAAGCCCTCTATAACAAAATATCTGATTACAGGACTATGACCATAAATTCCACACACCCTCAAGCAATGGCCAATGAATAACTGACTTGTTAAGGGAACGAACGTGCACAATGAATAAATCTACCAACAGGGCTTTCAATACAAAAGACCCCATCGGGACAAATTTCCTTCTGAAGGTGTATTGACTTTCATTTGCAGGAACCAGCAGATACTTGTTTCGAGAAGATAGCCATTGTTAGATTGCTGCTAAACAACATAGAGTATAAACCAGACTCCTCCGCCAGGCTTAATCTACTTGCGTATCAAAGTGGGCTGGACTATACAAAGGACCATTTTGCAGGACGAAGCGTTATACAAGGTCTCCTGAAAAAGCATGTGTTTAATCCAGAGGGAACCCAAGGTGGGTACAGGAGACATGCATACTTCCAGACCCTCGGTTGTAGAAAGGCGTCAAGAAAATAAGGATTGAGAAAGGGCAGGGAAACATGACTCAGAAGGAATGCTTAAGGATTGACATGCATTCACAGTCAAAACGCAAGAAGAATAGTTCACGCCTGGTGCTTGGCTGGTGCCCTTCGTCACAGAATCCCAAAGGAAGTGTTGTTTGACCAAGTCCATTTGAACGGCTGGCACAGAGCCGCATTGGGAAGGAAGAAGCCAGGCATCCCCATTTTTACAAATGAAAACACCAAAGTGCAGAAAGACCAATGTCTAAATTAACTGTGACCTGAACCCCTGGCCTGAGACACATGGTTTGGCAGTGGATGAGATCAGCCCTACGATGCCCTTGGGCCTGAATGAGGATTGTACTACAGCATCTTTTAAAATCAAGCCACGGGGTTTGGTGTTGGGTAGACCAAACTTTCAGTGGCTTGGGGAGCTGTAGGCTTAAATGATCAGCTGAGAGGTCCACAAGAAGACAGGAGCACAGATGGGACAGAGACAAAGCTTTTCAGCTCCAGATCTATTCTAGCATGGAAATCGTGATGACCCCTATCCTGAAAGCATTTAGAGAGAGAACTATGCTAACTATTAATGAATATGGAATAGGTAGAGCTGCCAGGAATGGAATAGTCCTAATATCTGGCAGACGGAAGAAAGAAAAGAGCCATTTTGCAAACAGCAAGGACTTTGTTATAGGCCAGCTGAGCTCAAAAACTGAGGAAACATCTCCATCTAGCAAAACCAGCCTGCTAACAGGCAGTAGACAAGGTGAACATGCAGGTGGGAGCGCTGAAATCGTAGGATGAGGTATTACAAGGCCTGCCTCTGACCAAAACTAGAGGTTCAGAAAAAGAGTTGGCAATAATATATACTGGTGCATGCATATGGTATGCACAAAATGGTGCCCCAAATATATGCAGGATTCCTCCGTCCTTCTCTTAGGCCAAATCAAGTCAGCAAGCAGCAGCTCGACCTGAAGTAGACCACCAACCTAAAAACTATGATGCCCACTGGAAGGAGGATTTTGCATGCTTTATGTATCTTGCTTCATACATGTACTTCAGCCTAACATACAGTGCACCACATAAGAGATACAGCCATCTGTTTCAATTTTTACCCCCAAATATTCCAAACAGGTAGAAAGTCTAGATTTTCTTACAAGGTTCATTCTTCCTCCAGATACTATTTGCTTTCCCTGACCCTCCTTGTTCCAGGGATAAGGCATGACACCAAACACGGCAGAGCTTGCAGGTTCAACAGCTCGTTTATCATCAGCTGGTCACTCCTTGATCAATGTTTTATGAAAGGATATTTCAGAAAAAACGCAGAGGGAGTAGGAGAAGGAAAGTAGGAAACCATCCCTAGTTTAATTTTGATAACATTGGCAGGGGGTGATTCGCTCCAACAAATTAAAATCAGCAAATCTTCTCTCATTTTCTCTGACAGAGGTAACCAATTTAAATTTTCATAAAGGGGGCAGTGATGTGTGTCTTTGCGAGACAGAGTCACCAATCTAGCAGCCCTCTGATTTAAAATATTACCTTTCTTTTCCTTTTTTTTTCTTCCCTTCCCTAAGAGCTTCCTGGGGCAACATGACAGATTATCTCAGCATAATCAGACTAACACAAAACCCTCGCTCCAAGAGGCACCGCGAGGAATTTCTAAGCCCAAGATGTGATGACGAATGGATGTTCTGAAGGGACTTCATTTACTGCTCATTTTCCCTTTTTTTTTTTTAACGTGCATTGTGTTTTGTAGCCTCGGCATACTGCAAACCATATTAAAGAGCCAGCTATCACACGGAGTGCATGTAAGAGAAAGGGATGTACGCTTTCCACATGGGCTGGCCTACCAGATTGCTCTCCAAGAGAGAAATTTGGCTTCCAGTTGATGGTTTCTTACGTTCTAATAAAATGCCATCAGTATTGGGTTGGGGATGATGTGGTTCTGTGGAAGAATTGCCTTTTGGGCCGCAGGAGTCCCTCCTATGCCAGGATGCTGGAGGATGCTAAAGACTGGGATGGCATCTGTGGTGGCCCTGACTTGGGGGGCCAAGACTGGACTTGGAGAAACGAGGGTTGCCACAGCTCCCTGACATAGTGATTTGGGACTTAGAGGGCTGGTCCTCTGTGGATTTGGGACCTGAAGGGGCTACACATGAATCTAAAGAAAAAGAGCACATCTCAACGGGGACTCCTGCCTCTCCAGCGCAGATGGGACACTGAAATACTCTTTTCCCTGGCAGAGACGTGGTTCAAAGCAGCTGAGATGCAAAGAAGATCCCTATCCCCACTTTGATTCCCAGAACTGCACCCCAGCCCCTTTCTTCCCGTGCTTCTCAGCCCCAAATCCCCACCCCACCCATATATATGGATGAGCATAAACCCCCATCAGCAAGTTACCTACGCCTTAGTCCAGTTTCACCCAAGTACAAGCATCCCCCTCCTGTCCTCCTTCATCCCAGCACCTTCTGCAAACCCCAGGCAAGCGGAGAGCCCAGGGAATTTGGGGAAGGAGCCAGGAGAAGAACACGGGAGCCATGCACGGCCAGCGCTGGGATGCGCCGGGGACCCCTGTGCTTTGTCTGCAGCCACATCGAGCTGTTCCGATATGTGCTGCGACACCGAGAAAGACAGTCTTCTGCAAACCTTCAGGCCAGGTGCCAGCTCCCTTCCCTTTGAAGGCTCGCTCGGGGATGTGAATTTTCTCCAAGGGGAGGAGGCGAGCTAGTTACAGAGACAGCCTGTCATCCATCTTGAAGAAAATACTCCTCTCTCTTTGCACCTATCCTAGAAAGGTGGCAATCAGCATGCTGCAAGCCCAGGATCAGGCCCAGGGAAAAGCTTTGACTCATTTGTTTACCAGCTCAGGTTTCCTGGAGCTAATTAATGAGCCAAGCTGATACCCTGCAACAGGTATCGATGACAGGGGATTTCCTACACTTGGGCTACTGGAGAAGGTGAATTTGGATCTATCATCACACTTCTCCCCCCTCTCCCTCCCAGCAGAGAGGGAAAGAAAATCTGTCTGCAGCCAGACAGGCACCACGGGAAGCCTCCTCATCTTCCTCCCCAGAAGCAATGATGGGGCACGATCCCTGCTGGACGATACTCTGGGCTGACTCCCAAGAGCAGAACACTTGGGCATCCCGTTCCCCCACTTGTGGGGACCAAGGGCTAGTATGCAGCCCCACAGCAAGCCCTTGGGGTTGGGGGCTGCTCCCCCACTCCTGGGCATGGGGACGAGCAGAGGTCCACATGCCGCTTGCACTCCCAGGGAGAGCCCGTGGCAGCCCAGATAGCTTCTGCTTTCACAATGATGCTGAAATCGGGGAGAAGTGGGGCGATAAAACATGCGGGGGAATACATAAAAAAAAAAAAAAC
>NW_009209974.1:0-27524 GCF_000690835.1 Fulmarus glacialis
CCCCAAGCCTGTAGCGTTGCATGGGGTTCAGCCAGTGCCCTTTATTTTTCCTGTACCCAGCCTCCTAATCACATTCATCTTTGTTGCCAGTGTCTGTTCTGTGCCTTTCAGAGTGTTTGCGTCTCGCTCCTCATCTATTCTCAGCCCTACACACTCCCTGGCTGTGTTTTGGCTCTTTGCTCTGTCTCAACTTTCTCTGTCTGTTGGTTCCAGTTGTCCCTTCTGCCATCTAGAGATGGTCTCCTTCTCAGTCATTGTCTCAACGTGTTTGCCTCCCCCCTCCCAGACCCAAGGCTATATCCATGAAAACACTTGGTCAGTTCAACATTGTATGGAAATAGCACTCTTGTTGGCTGCCTGCCACCTCCTGTGTTATCTGTTGAGGCTCCTTATTCAATGCACAGGAAAGTCAAGTAACTCAAAATGGAGTCCCTAAGAAATTGCATGTTGAGTACAAAGCTTTCAGTGTTACCTAGTCAGTAACTGGATACTACTGGAGAATGGATGAAGATGACATTGTCCATGTATCAAAACAGGGTTAAAAGGCTCTTACTAGTTCAGTGCTCTACTGAAGCAGCAAACATTTTGATGACTAAATGGTCTTTTCTATCTTTTTAATGCTGAGTGACAGCTGTCTGAATATCCTGAGATTTGTGTATGTACTTAGCACCTGTGCTTGTTTAAATCCCACTTTCAGACCCCTCTGGTTCTCAGAATTCAAGTTTTTTCTCTTGCCCACAGATGAGTCACCCCATAATCTCATATTCCTTTTGCACTTCCCTTTGCCTCTGGATTTTCCCCCATTCTCAGTAGCTCCTTCAAAGCCCTCACTGAGAGCATGTCTGGATGCTGTTCCTGCTCTCTGTGTGTGTGTACACGTGTGTTCCTTGTCTGCAGAAAATGATTCCAGGATGGGTGCTCCTGAAAGCACACAGGCGATAGGCATCTCAGCCTCTGTGCGCACACCTGAACTGAGATCAAACACAGCCCTCAGCAGCCAACCACTGCCATTCCAAAAATGCTTTTGCTCGGATGGGGTTAAAGAATGTTTGGGTATAGATGGACTGCATGGGAAAATATACTGCTAGGATCTCAGCCTCTGCTCAGGGGCTTCATACTGTAGTTCTTCGTGAACTTAAAACCTACACAAAATTGTGTGGATTTTTCAAAAGGATGAAAAAGTCACATTCTTGATACAGTGGCTGGCACTCCCCACTTCCCATCCTTGCCTGCCTGAAATTCAAGTCCCTACTTCAAAGAACAAATTGCTAGAACTTTTAACAAAACAAGATTACTTTTTTTTTTTTTTTTTTTTTTAACACAGGCAAATACAGGCAAAGCCTCAGCCAATTCTGACTACCCAGCTGAACTATTTTTATTGAAATCTGTTCCTTTCCTTCTCCTGCCCCTTCTCCCCAGATTTCAAGTTGACATGATACTTGGCCTGGAAACAAAATCTAAGGGCAAACTACTGATACTTGGCAAAGCTATAAACAACTAAATCCAACATTTTAAGTGGAAACTGGAAAACTTGATAATAGGTGCTGCTAGTGCCATCTACCATAGGAAGGAAGCAATGCACCATAGAAGGAAATTGAATAAGGCGGATTTTGTTTTCTGCTACTGCCATGGAAATCAGTGGAATCCACAAGTCTCTAAAGCTCTTTATGGACCTTTTCTTCTGCTGAATCCTGGTTTGCTCTGATTTTACTGCTGTGAGAGAGATCAAACAAAAGACCAGTATTCTTGAGCCTGGGTCCTCTGGTGCTAATAGAAGAGTAGAGAATAGGCGCAAACCAGAATATCACATCAATGCACGAGTATGAGTCTCAAAGGGAAACAGAAAAATACTTTCCTTTCTAAAGCTGAACTACTCAATTTGATTGGATGACCGGGGAGGGAAAACTTTCCTGCGCTCATTCTGTAGTGTTCCTAGTTGGCTCTAAAAGATGCCCGGATAAAAGAACTGAAAGCTCGAATAGACTTCTATTGAATTTGAAATTCCCTGAAGTGCATTCCTCTTCTACCCATTCTAAAATCTGTAGCTATTTACTTCTTGCTGCTTCTGAAAGTTAGCTTCAGTGTCTGATGCTGATAAAAGGTATAAAAGCATTCTTGTAAATTAGAAATACTAAAATCCGGCAGCTTGCTCCATAAAGAATTATATTGCACGGACATGCAAAATTGTCATCCTATCCGTCTGTTCCCTGATGTGTATTTAAAAATGGGCAATGCCACAAAAGCTAAATCCTGAATGAAGCAATCGAAAAGCACTGCGTATTCTGGTTCCTGGGATTTGGAAGAAATGAGAGTCGTACTGAAGCACAGACTCATCGGGGTAGCAGAAGGGCTCTCTGGTGGAGCCTTTTGCAGCACTGTAGGAAGGACATGCTGCTGGCATGGGGCAATCTATACCCTTGATCTGCCCCAGATGTTGGCGATGAATTCAGACTGTGGGCTGAATCTTCAGTTTCACTACAGCACTGAACTCCGAACTATGTTATCCCTCATCACGTCTGGAGATAGTCATGCAATGTAACTGTTCATCTCCAACACAGGCTTGATTTTATTTCCCATCAAAGTTGTTGGCCAAGATCCCTTGATTTGAGTGATAACAGAGTTGACTACATGGATTAAAATCCTAGACTATCAGGATTTGATTTTCCTGTCAAATGTCCATCTGCTTATTGCGAAAGCATTGTGGGATGCAGAATTTTTGATAGGGGAAAAATAAAGAAAAATTTATCCTGTTCTGAAGTCTTGATTTAAAATATGGTGGAAACAATGTATGTATTATGTTCCTTGATCAGTGGCAGGGCTTGTTTCATCATACCATGTATGTAAACCATGCTAATTAAGAGCTTCTGATCTTTTTCCTTATGACTCTCAGAATTAGTTGCAAATCAATTAACTGGGGAAGGAGGTGGAAGGGGATGTGTTTTTTTTGGACTGGGCTAATGCAGTTATTGACAGACTTTTAGCCATACACTTTATAGACCAAAGCAGCCTTCCTGTGGCATCCCTTTGAGTACATCCGATTTTGCCTTTAAAAAATAACTCAGCCAACTACTAAACCCCAAATTCAGAGATAAATTAGTTACCTAGCTTGAATTACTTAAAAAAAAAAAAAAGCCAGGAATTTGTGAATTTCAGGAGCAGACTGAATTGTAGAGAAACTCATATTTTCACATGGAGTGAACAACAGTCTTGATGCCCAAAGGATTTTTTTTTTTTGAGAATATTTGCAGATCTGTCTTGCTCAGTGTGTCAGCTGTATTGAATTGACTCTCTTTTCTGCAGCTTGTATAAGATGTTCCTTCTGGTAGTCAAAATTTGGATATTTTAACAGTCTTTGCCTAAAAAGATGTATATAATAAATTTACATGAGTTCTAAATTATTTACATTACTTATAAATGCCTATTAAAAACCTCTGTAGACTTTGTTTTAATTTTGAAATACTTGGCTTGATTCTGAAGTAGCTTAAGGCCTTCGTTAATTAAAGCATTTTTCAATTATAATGGATACAAAGAGAAAGTTTTGTAGCTGAAATTATCAAGTACCAATCTATGAGATATTGTGATGTAAAAAACATGAATAGGTATTCCCTGATGACATAAAGAGCTATAATTTGAATTTAAAGTATACACAAATGCAAAGTGTTGTTAATATATTTATCCCTGCTTAATTAGAGATCAGTTCTGTAAATGCTTATATATATGCCTAAGTGTGAATTCCCGTGGACCCACTTCTGTGACTGAATTCAAGCATGTACAGAGTCTTTACAGGGCTTGGGAAAACAATCTAGTGGGTGTATATTCATACTCTGTTGGATTTCTTTTTGGGTTTCTTTTCTGACACAAATCCACGAGAGGGCAGTACATAGCAAGAGTAATGGCAGATGCCTTTTACTGCAGGTTTCTTCAAACAGCACCCAAACAATCAGAAAGAATGAGGAAGCTGGTCCCCAGCATCGCTCACTTACAGTATTAAAAAAAAAATCTTGAGTCAGGTATGCAAAAATTATGATATTTAGTGTAATTTTAGGTGAACTTTGTCTTCTGACATTGGAATTTGTTGTTATACCTGGTTCCTGTTTTCACAACTACAAGTTCTGTATATTTATTGAAAGGAGGAAGCAAGCTGGATTTAGAAAATAATCATGATTCTAAAGGTGCCGTGGCCCTCATGGAAAAAAAACAAAGGTAGTGAAATAAAAACTGTGAAAATTAATGATACTGAATTGTCACAACAAACTTGACAGCTGTTTCAAGGCTTGAAATAGGCAGTAGAACTAGGCAAATGAGAAGTGCCTACAGTACGTGTAGTTTTGTTGTCGGGCAATGGCATTTTTGACACAGATTGTCTCATCCTATTAAAAAACCCATGAATTCAAGGATTGTTTGGTATAACAAACTATTTAAATCTGATTAGAATTTCTCATTTAGACTCAAAGGCTTGGTATGCTATGTTTCTGACTGCAACACTTCATTAATTAGTGATTAAATCACCTGTGCTTGTGACAATAGTATATTGGCTTTGCAATATGGTGGTGATGAAAAGGATGCACCTGATGTACAATAAAAATTCAGCATACATTTGTGATTGAATTATTTTAATTCTGAGTATTAATGGACTGAAATTTGTCTTCCCTAATAGAAGTTGACTTTCTGAATATTACTTAGTTAATGAGCTAAAGAAACTAAACAAAGATTTAAGCCAAAGTGGCAGTCCTTTAAGCATTTTGCAGACATAACAGGTATTTTCGCGTGCTCCTCTCACTTTTCTTTCCCATAGTAGGAGATGCCATACCTCATTTGTCACACATTAGGCTTGAAAATTACCTTCAGTGAGAACAGGTATGGAAACGTTTCTACAGATACTTTCCAGAGGTTCCTAACCTTAGCCTTTCTGACAACTTCTGTCTGTGCATTGACCATGACGTGGTGCCTTGTGCAGCGGGCAGTTTAACCTGGGTGCTGCTCTCCTGTCTGCAAATGCCACAGTAGGCACAATGACTTCATTAAGTGTCCAGTGTAGGGCAAGTTGCAATGTGGCCACGGTTGTTTATATGCGCACTGCATAGAGGTAAGCAGTGTTAATTCCCTATGGCTACTTCTGGTGCACCACAATTTGAATATTAGTACAGAAGACAGTGACTTGTATAGGCAGGACATCATATTCATCCTCCCCAGGGGTCAGGTACAGGGAGTTCTGGGTGCAGGACTTCAGCCTTCTTTATTTTCAGACTTTGATTATTCTGTTAGAAGGATTAATTTATCCTTGGATTTGAGCTCTGCTCAGCCCTGAGAGCAGCATTGATAAAGATCCTACATGTCTCAGCTTGCAGATGGAGAAACAACTCTCTTTCTTTCACTCCCTGTGGGGATGTGGTTTTGTGTCCCACTGAGCTTGCCTACATCCCCTTCTACTCCAGGACCCAGCCAAATGCACGTGTATGTCTGCGTGTGCTTGTGGATAAATACACACCAAAGCACACACAGACACATATACACACACACTTTCATACAATGTCGTATTCCCTCTCTGTATTTTGTCTCGCATGTAGAAGTGAAGAAGGATGGGTGTTTAGACAGAGGGGCTGTGAGCACGTGAAGTGTGCCTGCATGGAAACCCCTGACTGTGCATAGCTGGGATGAACAGAGGTGAATACAAGTAGAATTGACTGGTGAAATAAGGAGTGTGTTCTGTTTGAAAAAGGAGTGAATGGAAAAGCTAAAAATGAGTAAAAAGCCACGGGAAGTGTAAGCGCCGAGTGCAACTGAACAAGTAGGTGGGGAAAAAAATTAGCAGTGTGTTTGTGCAATTAAATTGACTTCATGCTAATTTATGCATGATATATTTAATGGTACACAGTTACAGGAAGGGAAGAGGGATGGTTGGAAGCAGAATTTTTGTTAGTTGTATGTGAGCTCCATGAGGAGGCCTGTGCTCTTTCTGCAGTAGAAGAGCAGCTGTGAGAGAGGGAGCCTTCAGGATGGGTATGTTAAATTTTTGGGGAGAAATGTAAATCCCTTTCAGAATTATATTGTCCCTCTGTAAAAAATACAGCATCAGCCACACAAGTGTTCTAAGAGAAACAAACTGAAGGATGTGTGTAGTGACCCTGACCAGAAGACCATTGTGCATTGAGGAGTTAGTGATCCACAAAACAGTCAACCTAAGCAAGCCCAGGGCTGGTTTGTGCTGTGCTGCACATGCAGCTTTGCCTTCAGGCTGGTGCTGTGCTGCATAAATCCTTTGGCTTTGGGATAGACTCAGCCAGCTCACTGGAAAAGGAAAGCCTGCAGGCAGCTCCCACCAGGTACTGGCGATTACACCACCTGCGTGGCCTTGCCTTTATCTAAAAGCACAGCAAGAAGTTCTCATGCGAACATCCTTTCTGTTTGACAGTAGAAATGATGAATACAGTTGTTTTCTTGCAATAAAATCCTATAATAGCTCAGATGACCAAAATTCTATAGATGGGGCCTGCATGATGTGCTACATGTGCATCGGAGGCCACACCACTTGGAGTTCCCAGCATCTAAAGGGACGTAAGATTACCTTTACTCTTCTCTCCTTATAGTGTTATCTCTAATAGATAGCATTTTAAATAACACCTTACAGAGTCTGAGTGCCTTTCTTACTGGGATCGTAACAGACCAGCAACTCTTGGTGCAAAACAAGGTGTCAGGTGAGAGACTGGCTGTATATTATCGGGATTTTCTGAATGATATCCTCAGCCTCACCGAAATGAGTGCCAAAACTTATTGAGACAGGCATGACTTGACTCTTTGACAACTCTTTGGTGCTCTTATTACAGAATGATGTTGCTCCACAATGCTAGGTTCATTTTTTTCTTTTTTTCCCAGTTGGTGACAGAACTGAAGACATAAATGTTACAGGTCCTAGACATCATAAGCAGAGAAGGAAGTGTTTAGCTCCAGATTGCCTTTTTTAGTCATGAGAGGACTGCATAAGGCTTGAGGTCAACATCAAACTGTGAATTGATCCTGTGAAGTACTTTTGCAATTTTTCCCTTGAAATGGTGCCCTTTGATAAGAACAAGATTCTCTGAAATCTTTGGCAGAATTAATTGAAATTGTGAAAGAATGAATGACCATATAAAAAAAAGAAAACAAGTTTTCCTTCGGTCTTTTGCACCAAAAAGGTAACAGTAGGCTTGTAGCTGAGAATTTGACTTTTATAAGTTCTTTGAAGGTTTTTATATTAATAATTCTTGGTCATTTTATATTTTCCTGATGTTCCAAGATTACAGTTTTAATTCACTTTAATCTGTTTATGAATAGTTGATCAGTAGCTTTTATATGGTGTCAGTCCAGTAGAACTACCCAATGTATCCAAGCTTTTTACATGAAAGATGAGCAGTTCTGCCAACAGAAGATGATTAATCAAAAGAAATTGTAAATTATGTATGACACTCACTTGTTTTTCCTTTTGCTCAATAACTATGCAAGTGACATTAAATAAGTGACATTTTTATCATTAAAGGAGAAATAAGTTAATATAAGTAGTCCTAATGAAAATCAGATAAAAATAGAAGTGAAAGTAGGATATTGTATTGTTTGATACATGTCGTTTCAGCTACAGATTGTTGATAGAAATCATTCTCCTAATCATTATTGACAGCACAGTAGAACACATGGAACATGTTCCAGAAGAAAAACATTTTTTTCTGAGTCATTCCTATTTGAAGAGAGTAAAGAAATTAGTATCTGGGGGTGAATGTGTTGAGGTGACAGTGTTGTTTTTATCGTGGTTTCTGTACATGGAAGAGATACATTGAGCAAGACGAAAGAACAGAAAAATAACCAGAAGAAACCAAGGCAGATCCTGTGTTTGTAGAGTCAGGAGCAAGGACAGGAGAGGAGTGAGACCACAGCTTCATGATGTCATACTCTTAGTAACTGTAGCATCCATGACTATCAAGGCTATCATGAAGCAATGATTGAAGAGAAAGAGAATATATTTGGTTAAACTAGCTGATATGGCTGGAAAAAGTAAATAATCTTTTTTATTTAGCCACACTGAGCTTTCTTCAGCTGTCTTGTTCTGTGGTGAAAGGAACAGCACCTTTAGCTAAAAGCGTAAAACCTTAATTACAGCAGTGAACTATTAAGCCCATTCAATTATAGGTACAGAGTAATGTAAGTGAGGAATTTTACTTAGGGGCTCTTGTACTAAATGGTGCACAGAAGTTTTGTTTTGTGTTTTTTTTTTTTTTCTTCTCAAGGAGGAAGACCCTTCCCTTCAGATTTATAACACAAATCATTCATACAGCAGCTATGTGTGACAGGGTGATTTTTATCTCCTGGATGGAACTGTCTTTCCAGCTATACAGATATTTGTGTGTGCCTTTCTGGGCATCAGGAGTGTAGGTTTCTGCTGCTGGCTCTGGAAGTGTGTTTTAAAACTGCATCACAAATCAAACTTGCCTGTTATTTTTTGTGGTTTGTGATGTAAATCTGAACCCTTTTCACTTGAGGTAAGAGATGTTGGATTGAAAGAAGTACTGAAGTCATAAATCTATATAAAGACCTCAGGTGACACAGTATCATATGGTTACAGAGGCATGTAATGGCCATAAAGTAGCTGAGTCTGCTAGTGCTGGTAGGTGCACAGTCTGGAGCTTTATGTCTTATTGGATAAGCTCGGATTATTTTGTTGGTGTAACAGGTGAATGATAGTTATGGCATGAATGAATCCTTGCCTCATAATAAAGATGTGAGAGTAAAGAAAGTTCTTAATGTGGTTAGCAAAGAACTTGGTGAATACATTGTGTTCCTTGTGTTTATAGATAGGCACAACAGTTGGTTAGTTGAGTAGTATCCTTTCCCAAAAGCACAAAACCCCCTGAGTTCTCCTTTTACTGTTAGTGGCTAGCAATTCAGCACATGGAAAAATAGCCTACTTGGTCAGGTATGAATCTGCATGGTTTCATAATTTTCCAGGACTTCATTTCAGAATACTAAGAAAAGTACTTCAAAGGAAAAAAATTGATAAAAACTTAGATTCAAACACACAGTATAATGCCATCCTTTCCAAGAAATGTTAATTTTATTATTCCTGTAAACAATCTTAAGACTTGAGGAGACTAACTTAAAAGTATACAAAAATGAACTAATCTGCCATGTTCTTTCCCTTTCCTTGGTGCCTTTGAAATAATCAAAGGGTACATGTTGAAAAGGATGATTAAAACAAATTACATCTACAATTATTAAAACTGAGTTTTGCTATAGGTTGTTTGGCCTTTCCTGTTTTCAGGGTTTCTTTTCATTGGTTTGTTTCTCTTCCTTGGAGTTTTCTCTTTCTTTTTCTTGGTGAGTTACTTTACTAAAAGATGACTTTTAGAAAGCATTCATTTATAAGACTTACACTGCTATTTTCTCTTACTTGAAATTTTAAGCAGGAAATCCCAAACCTAACTAATCAAATGCTTATAAGATATAGGGTAATCAAAACTACTGGAGAATGATACGATTTTCTCCATTATTAGTGATGGAGAATCCAATACTTGCCAGCCCTCCACCCCCAATCTTTTTAGACTTTCCACAAGAGAAATATTATCTTAATTTTTTTGCTTGAGATGCTGTACTGGAAAACATATATTAAAATGTTTTTAAATGCTTTCAGAATTAGCAGTGTGTCTTTGCTTTGCATAAGAGCACAATCAGCTGGCTGAGCTATACAGTCAGAAAAATATCTTACTGTAAATTAATTGCTTTGAACTTATCTCTTATTCTGTTACTAATTATGTATCTGCTTAACTTTATTGACGTGAGAAGTACGTTTTAAAATCAGTAGTGCTGCTGTTTGAGGTAGAGACAAAACTGTATGGATGCCCAAAGTCAGAGCATCAGTCTCCAGGTGTTCTCTGAACCCAAGGCAACACAGGGCAGTTTAAAACCATAGAAAAAGAAGTTAATTCCTCCAGCTCAGACTGAAAGCACACTTCAAAAGACAATGTTGCATGACATAATACTATAATATCTGAACAGTCAAGATGGCCTCTGCAAATTGAAGTGTTGGGAAAAACTTCATATTTACCTAAATCTCTGGGGTTTTTGAAACTTAAGAATATCCTTGAACTATATTAATACAATTTGGGATTTTTCCATCAGTGGATACACTGGACAATAAAAAATAAATAAAATGAGAAATGTGAAACTTGTGGTAGTGGATTGACCCTGTCTGGCAGGCAACCTCCCCCCTCAGTCGCTCGCTTACTTTCCCCCGCAGCGAGATGGGAGAGAAAATCAGAATGGCAAAGGCAAGAAGAAGATTCATGTGTTGAGATAAAGACAGTTTAATAAGTGAAGGGGAAAAAAGAAGAAAAGAAAACAAGTGATGCAAAAGCAATCACTCATCACACAGACCGATGCCCAGCCAGTCCCTGAGCAATGGCTGCTTTGGAAAAAAGCTCCCCCTCACTTTTATTGCTGAGCATGACATTATCTGGTATGGAATATCTCTTTGCTCAGTTGGGGTCAGCTGTCCCGGCTGTGTCCCCCCCCAGCCTCTTGCCCACCCCCAGCGTGCTTGCTGAGGGGCAGAGCAAGAAACGGAGAAAGCCTTGACGCTGTGCAAGCACTGCTCAGCAATAGCTAAAGCATTGGTTTGTTATCAACAGTATTTTGGTCACCAATCTAAAACACAGCACCATACGGGCTGCCATGATGAAAATTAACTCCATCCCAGCCAGTCCCAGTACACCTGTAAAAGCTGATAGAGCTGTCAACACTGTGGCTCACGTGCATTGCCATGCTTAATAAGGACTCTATGGCCTAGCTATTTAGAAAGAAAATAAATGAGGGAAGAAGATGTGAGCTCATGCTTTTATTTTGCATTTATATTGAAAACTTGACTGTTATCTGTAATGAAGAGTATGGACTTAGAGACTTAATTCAAGATCGCAGATAAAAATCCATACTCCATCGTGAATATGGAAGAATACAGCAAATGATATTTGGGCAGTTTTAATTTCTTATCTGCATGTCTATTCTTACTTGCTCTTCAGCTGTTGGTGCTATCAATTTGTCTTCATACACAACTTGCAGAGGTTGTTTTTTGTGAGAAAATATAAAAAAATTCTTATTTGTTATTTAGGTATTTAAAATGTTTTAGTCATCAGTTTGGAAATATAACCAAAACAAATACATTTTTAAAATAGATTGTTCATTTCCCAGAGTAGACAGCGCTGGAAGATCTATAAATACACTGGATGTGTCTGTTCCTCTACTGGGAAATCAAATAATGTTAAAATACATTCTGAAAAGCTGTGATGATTAATATCTACAATGTTGTGGGTTAAGTTCCTACACAGCGTAAATCAGTCTGGAAGCTATGAAAAATGTGATCAAACAGCATCTGATACACAGCTAATGACCAGAGGGAGGCACCATCACCACTTCACTTGCTTTTAGTACTTAAGATGCTCTTAAATGTTATTCTGTCCTAATTACAGTTGCTACGACAATATTACAATATTGGCAGTGGATCGACTACATTTAAGACATATTTTCCAGTGGCATATCAATGAGCTCTTGGTCCTTCAGTTGTGTTCCACAAAATGACTCAACGTGTTCTGTGATTTACTCAAATGTTCCTCATGAACATTTTTCATAGTTCTCATATATTTTTAGATTTGTGAACTGTGCTGGTGATCATGACAACTGTTTCTGCTTCAGAGCTACTCTTTTCTCACTCTCTGATGCCACATTAGAATCTCTGACTTCCACTTTTTTCCAGACATTCTTGCACACAAGGGAGTCATATTTAAATCTTTCAATAGCATAAAAATAATTGCATTATCAGAAGTGCTGTTTGCCAGTTAGCTGGTAAATGACCAGAATATATACATATAAAAAAAGGCAGTATAGTGATGGAATGGTACTTGGAGAGAATAATTTTTCTGCTATCTACCATATGAAAACTTCTTTACCGTGAGGATGACTGAGCACTGGCAGAGGTTGCCCAGAGCTGTTATGGAGTCTCCGTCCTTGGAGATATTCAAAACCTGTCTGGACGTGGTCCTGGGCAACCGGCTCTAGGTGGCCATGCTTGAGCAGGGGGGTTGGACCAGATGACCTCCAGAGGTCCCTTCCAACCTCAGCCATTCTGTGATTCCATGAAAGTAAGTATATTCTCCCTCCACACACATCCCAAATCCAAACCAAACAAAAAACTCCATCAAAATCCGAGCGAGTATATTCAGCATAACTCTGTGATAATATAGACCACACTTTTGTAACATTACAATATAGACAAATTTATATAGCTTTAAATTACATAACACTGGTCAATGTTTGAGCTGAATTTTGCTTCTCCCCTAGAAAGAGCCTCAGGATTTGTAAATGTGGGTTACACAGGTAAAATGCATGGCCAAACCTCTGGAACCCTAAGATAACTGCAAAAATTTATCATGATAATCCCTTAAAAAACCACAATTAGTGATCTTACTAGATACACTTATGCTCTAACAAGGTATATATTGTCATTTCTTCTGTCCTGAAGGCAGTGACTCTAAACATTTAGAGAAATGCTTAAAATTTAACTCCAGTGATGCTAACTAAACATTCAAGGATATATTTAATACTTAATGTATTCAGGAAAGTGCTTACATGTATGGTGATGGGTCGATGAATGATATACATCTAACTTAAAGCACTCTTGTTGACTTCACTGTGCTTGAAAGAGGGTTGTGACTGGGTCCCTACTGACTTCAGAGAATCATGTTTGGATAGATTACACAAGTATTGATTTAGAAGTTGTATGTTTCTTTCTTTAATATGATTTGAGTTATTTTTATCTTTTTTGATTAAGTATTTTAAATAAAAACTGAGATCTGGAGGATGAGCTGAGTAATACACAGGATAGCTGTAGCGCAGTGCATAAGGGAAAAATCTTCATTTGACAAGTAACACATTTGCCTTTGTTTATAAATACAAGCTACCATTACATTTTTAGAGTGGGAAATTGTTGCGATTTTTAGCAGATGTATGAGTAGCAGGGGAAGCAATGATTATGAAAAAAAGTATTTTCTAGAAGATGAAATGTGGTTAACAGCAAAGTAGAGTCTTCAGGTAAAATTAGGCTGGGAGAAAGGTGATAAAGAAATTCTTACTTCCAAAGCAAAAAAGCTCTGGGAGACGAGAGTCATGTAATGAACCTTTCAACTCAGGCAGTCGTTCCCATGTTGTTCATTACTTTAAGCTTCTAAACAGTTTCTACATAAATTACTGTGATCTGGACTAGTTCTGTTAGGCACATACAGATGACTTAGAGCAGAATAAAAAGACAGAAGCGATTGCTTTTCAAGAAAATGTGGACCCGCACATGAAAAACACATTCCAGTGGCAGCATCAGTAATGCTTTGATAGTACAGGAACAAAAATATCGAAGATGACGGAGGGAGAGTCTGCAGTGGGGTCCCGTGGCTGCCAGGCAGGGGCCAGGCCGGGACATCGGCCTGCAGCTGGGAGTCAGGATCAGGCCTGGTGAGAACAAGGGTCAGACATGTCTGGGCAGTGCCACGGGGATGAGGCCGGGCAGAAGCCAGGCTGGGACATCAGTACGTGGGTGGACCTGACTCAGCAGGGCCCATGGCTGGGCAGGGCTGTGGGGAGCTGGAGACTGGCCCTGCTGCTGCATTGCTGGGGCAGGGGCTGATGGCCCCAGGGAGCTGACATGGGGTCCTGGGCCGTGGGCAGGGTGGAGGTACCCCCAGGGAGCTGACATGGGGTCCTGAGCTGTGGGCAGGGTCGGGGGAGCCCTGAGGAACTGAAATGGCCTCCTGGGCTGTGGGCAGGTTGGGGGGAGCCCCGGGGAGGCAGGGCAAGGCTGTTAAAGCTGGTAAGTGCCCTCAGGGCCCTGACAAAGTATGTATGTCTCTATATTCATACTTGACAGAAAATGTATCTGTTTTAATACTCTTAACCTGAAGTTGCTGTCTGTGAATTTTTTAAGATGTAAATGGTAAAGTAGGGTCATCATTATGAGTTTGTACAAAGGCAATCACACAGAATCACAGAACAGCCAAGATGGGAAGGGACCTCTGGAGGTCCTAGGGTCCAATCCCCCTGCCTGGACAGGGCCACCCAGAGCCAGCTGCCCAGGACTATGTCCAGATGTCTAATCCCTGGCAGAGGATTGTACACCTCTTTTCTTACCTCCAAATAAGAAGGAAAATTGGACAGGGTTTTGTCTTGCCTCAGGTATCCTGAGCTCACTAAAGTAACTAACTGGGCTGTTTTCAAGCAGTGAGACAGCCCTTTGGCTGCATTTCAGACATTTCCTTATTTCAGTCACTGTCTCCTATGTAGTCCCTAATTGATATAGATCAGATTATCGATTTCCTGCTGTATGCATAATGTTGGTTTTTTTTTCTGTGGAATAGATTATATCCAACATATATTTTTGTTCTTTAAATCCTCAACACAGCTGTTCTTATTATGCATGTGCAATTTTAGGGGAAGACACCAGACATTGTACTTTATTCTAAAGGCCAATGCTTGCTTTCACAGTAAAGTTCCTTCAGAAAAAGTTTTTTCTCTAGTTGCTTTAGATTGGGGAATTGTTCAGTTAGGTGTCATACTGGTAAATCACACAGCAGCTGTGTTGTATTTAGTTTTTGAGATACTGTGCCAAAACCTGAGCAGAAGCTATAGGATTTGGGTTGCAGAAGTGCTGCAGTTAACACGGTTAAATTCTAGGTGAAGATCAGAGCAAGTATATTTAGGTTTTGGTGGTTTGCTGATGTTGTCTTATTGATTCTGCTTTCTCTCGTGAGTGATTGAGAAAACAGGGAGGATCAGGACAGCGAAGCAGATACAATCTGGAGCAATAGTCCTGTTCCAGCTCTGTAGACCTAAATGCAGGGTGGGCCACACCAGCTGACATGGCAGCACAGGGGTGAAACAAGACTGAGATAAGAAAGCAACTTTCACATACTTGAATAACAACCTGAGGTTAAATTCCACACATAATGACTTAACATGCAGAAGATGTTTTCTGACTATAGAGACTGGTGTACTTGATTAGTGTTTGGTATCAGGGGCACTGCTGGTGGCGTAGACTTGTGGTGGGTTTGTTAATTGTTGGGACGCTGGTGCTGTTTGGGTGCAGGTCAAGGGAAGTTTTGAGGATCTGTAGGGAACAGCAGGGTGAGACTCCTAAGACTGTGAGGGTAGATGTGGGCAGATGCGTGTGTGCATGTGGGGAGAAGTGTCAAGGTAGGGGGGTGGTAGGCTACAGCTGTGCAGGAGTCAACGGGCAGTCCCAGGCAGGACAGACTCCAATTGGAGAATTTATTGCCAATTATCATAAACATTTAATTACTGATTTGAGTATGGAGAAAGAAGACAAACATTGAAAGACTTGGGGAAAACACCTTTCCTTCCCTTTTCCGAGGCTTACCTTCACTCCAGACACCTCTCCTTGCATCTTCCTTGTCTTCACTCCCCTTGTTGTCGCTGCGGGTTACTCCTAGTCCATTTTGTGAGGTGATGGGTGGCACAGGCACTTGTAGCAGTTTTCTGCAGCTCCTTACTTCTTTTCTTTTGCTGCTTCTTCCTTCTTACATTTTTCTTCTGCTCCGTGCTGGACTTATCCATGGGGCTGCAGCACATTGTTGGCTCCTGTTAATCTTGTCCGTCAGAACCCCTAGGTCCTTCTCTGCAAAGCTGCTTTCTAGCTGGTCAGCTGCCAGTGCATGCTGATGGATGGAGTTATTCTTCCCTGGTGCAGGACTTCACATTCCCTTTTGTTGAACTTCATGGGTTTTTCTCTGCCTTTTTCTCCAGCCTGTTGAGGTCCCTCTGAATGGTAGCAAAATGATCTCATGTATCAGCCATTCCTCCTGGTTTCATGTCATATGTGAATTTGCTGAGGATGCACTCTGTCCCATCATCCAGATCATTAACGAAGTGGTTGAACAGTATTAGACTCAGTATCAGCCCCCGGGTATACCCCTAGTAACTCGCCTCCACCCGAATTTTGTGCCAGTGATCAAAACCCTCTGAGCCTGGCAGTTCACAGAATCTCAGAATGGCTGAGGTGGGAAGGGACCTCTGGAGGTCATCTGGTCCAACCTCGCTGCTCAAGCAGGGCCACCTACAGCCGATTGCCCAGGACCATCTCCAGACCATTTTTTAATATCTCCAACTCCACAACATCTCTGGGCAACCTGTGCCAGTGCTTGGTCACCCTCACAGTGAAAAAGTGTTTCCTGATGTTCAGAGGGAACCTCCTGTGTTTCAGTTTGTGCCCATTGCCTCTTGTCCTGGCACTGGGCACCACTGAAAAGAGCTTGGCTCCCTCTTCTTTACAGCCTCCCTTCAGGTATGTGTATACATTGATGAGATCTGCCCCTCCCCCTAACCAGAGCCTTCTCTTCTGCAGGCTACAGAGTCTCAGTCTAGGCTAAACAGTCCCAGATATATATAGTAATATAAAGTTCCTGTATTACCAAATGTGTCATGGTTTATCAAAGCATGACACAATAAAAAGTATATTTTCTACCAAAAGGAGTGCAAGCCTTGGGTTTTGAAGCTGTACATGGGAAGTGGCTCAACTCCTTCATCCTACAAGCGACATGACCATCCTGGGCTTATTAATCTGAATCTTACAAAGATTTTTTCAATATAACGGTACTGCTCAGCTCCTCAAATCAAACTCTGCAATCATTCTTGTCATTTGCTAGATGAACCTCAGTTCACCAGTCCTTGCTGGAAGTCCTGCATCCAGCATTATTAAGCATTCATGGAGTCAATGTTAAGCATTCATGTATACTGCTGTCTCACAGGGAAGCCAACTGCACTAGCAAGTGGTATGCAAATCTGTGATAACTCGCTGGGAGGGCAGATCTTACAGCTGTGCTACTGTTGTATATAAACTCCTTTGTAAAGTAAAAATAAAATCTTATGTATTGCAGTCATTTGAAAAATAATGGAAAAGATAAATATTGAGGCAACATTATTAGTCTAACAGAATAAATTCTGTTGTCTGATAAGGGAAAACCTATCAGATATTACAATTTACGCTGATTTGCATGGGTGTTACTGTTTAGTCTTTTATGGTGAAAATCCTGCTAGTGTAAGAGAGCTGCCCTTCACCGATACTTCCAGTTTACAACAGCAGCAAATTTGTGTCTCTTTTCAGTGGGAGGTACTTTGTGGAGCCAAGTATTTTTGACATTATGTGAGCAAGGAAGTGTGAATTATGAAGGCCTATGAAAACACAACAGCTGCTAAAAAGAAGACTCTATTGATTTGAGGGTTAGTGGTACTGAAGTGTATAAATGGCGCTAATAGCTGGTAGGAACCCAGAGGTGCATGTAGTGGAATGACTTAATGGTGCTTACACAACAAATTAGTGGTAAACTCCAGATTCAGTTCTTAGTTTACTGTTTCCTGGCCAGTGATCCATGTATCTTCATCAGTGTACTGAAACATTTTTTAAATTGTGATTTCATGTTGTTGACAGAACGTGTTTGTGTGCTGTTTAGCCGCACAAACATTTCTGCAGTTCCTTCCAGCATTCATGGAGCACCTGTACAGGAAACTTTCTAGATTCCAAACAATGTCATAGTGGCCGAGTGGGAATTCTTACTACGGAAAAAAAATGCTACTTCCACAGGAAATTCCCAATCATCCATTCCCATGGCTGCCTTACTGCACTTACTGCTACACAGCCTCAATGGATGGCCATAAACAGTTGCTGTTCCAAACCTAACTTTTATTCAAATTACTGATTTTTCAGCACTCATAAATCAGTGTGCTGTCACTGGCAGGCACGTTTATATCCTACATCTAGTAAACTTTTGTCTCAGAGTGGCATTATACTGCTGCTGACCTCTAACACTTCTCTTAGCCATAGAATGATGCTAAACTTAGCTAATAACCGAGAGAAGATTAATATTAAGAAACTACTTGGCTCTGTTTCAGGTTGCATGGCTTCTTGGCAGAACAAAAGTGTTTTAAAATCAGCATAGTCAGCAAGTCCTGCATTTCCTTCATAAGGAGAAGTTATTCAGTGACGGATGTCATACTGGGCTGAGTATAAGAACAAGAGTGTAGCCAGCAGGTTGAGGGAAGTGATTCCTCCCCTGTGTCTGGCACTTCAGAGGCTGCTGCTGCAGCGCTGTACCCAGTTTTGGTCTCCCCAGTATCAGAGAGATATTGACATATTAGAATGAGTCCAGCGGAGAGCCAACAGGAAGCTTATAGGGCTGGACAACATGATATATGAGGAAGGGCTGAGAGAACCAGCCGGGTTTGTTCAGCCTTTATAAGAGTAGGCTAAGGGGGAACCAACTGGGTTTGTTCAACCTTTAGAAGAGCAGGCAGTGGTGATGCTGCTCTCTGTAACTCCCTAAATGGCAAGGTGTAGACAGATGGAGCCAGAATCTTCTCAGAGGTGTACAGTTGAAGGATGAGGGGCCACAGACACAAGTTAGAACATGGAAAATGCTTGACTCTACAAGGGGAAAAAACCCCATAGGAGCCATGAAACACTGGAGCATGTTGCCCAGAGTAGTTCTTGAACTGTTGTATTTTGGAAATATTAAAAACTCAGCTGTGTTGCCTGCTCTAACTGTATGTACTTTGAGCAGGATGTTTGATCTAGAAGTGCTCCAGAGATCCCTTCCACCTATTTGATTTTTTGGTTATATGTTACTGTAACAGTTCTTGTATTTCCTTCCAGACCCCTGGTATAGGGACCAGGCAAAAGGGATTTCAGAGCTACAGATAAAAACACACAGATTAGAGGAATCCTGTCTGATTTACTTGGCTGGATCCAGAACTGGTTATTAGCTGATCCCATGGTGCAGGGAAAAGAGACATGGCCTCAAAGTCTAGATTTACCTAGCCAAAGTATTTCTTAAACACTTCTATTATTAGTTGTACATGTGAAAAAAAGAAACTTTCTCATAATCTCAAAGGGCTGCAATTAACTTGCCCAAAAATTGGGGACTGTCATTGTCTTAACCAGTTTTTGCCCGAAGTGCAAGGAGTGTTGCTTTGACTGTCCTTCCTCCATTATAAATAGCAATATTTGTGTGTTGGAATGTGATTTTTTAATCCCAACCTTGACACTT
The DNA here is from genome assembly GCF_000690835.1 of Fulmarus glacialis. Classification (NCBI taxonomy): domain Eukaryota; kingdom Metazoa; phylum Chordata; class Aves; order Procellariiformes; family Procellariidae; genus Fulmarus; species Fulmarus glacialis. The sequence continues at coordinate 19,119 of NW_009209974.1, forward strand.
AACAGCATAGGCCTTTTCCCTTAAAGGAAGGGCAAGAGAATAAACATGTACCAGATCCCAGTCATGTTGCTTAATGCCGGAGTGATAGTCACTTGGATCATACCACGAAGATCAGGTAAAAACCTACATAGAAGAGGCTTCTAAAAAATAAACACAATAGTCTCAGAAGTGTAGTCAGTGCAGAAAACTGTGGAAAGTGGAAAAACTTTTGGTCAAAAGATACTAGTTTTGTGCATCAGTGGCTTCTGAAGGAACACCAGCCAAGGAGGAAAGCTGTGATGATTGATAGGCTGAGATCCTTCTACCCTCAGTGTAACCTAGATTTGTAGTGTCACATATGAACAAACTGGAAAAAAATCTGAAGAAACTCTGGAGTTTAATCAGTATGACTTGACTGCAAGATCTAGACGTTTATGTTAAACTTAGGTAGAAGTAAGCATAATACCGAATCTTTTCACTTTTTACTGTATAAAATTACTTTTCTGGCTTAAATCTTCATTTTTCTAAGTAAATTGCCAGTTTCTAAAGTGATATGTCAAAATGCTTGTGTTATGGAAACAAAATTCTGGGAGATAGAGGAGCTGAATGAAGAAGTTTGTCTGTTTTAAAAAAAAGTTGTACATCCTTGTTCAATCAGTCTTGCCTGAAAGAAGCTTGTACTGGTATAGTTGACATTTTATAGTTCACTGGGGGCAAATGATGTAAATATATTGATAAAGTCATATATGTTATTACAATAGGTAGAAGTGAAAGGGAAGGTTAAAAAGAAAGTAAGTGACTCAGAGCAAATTATCATGTTTTATTTGAAGTATTCTACAAACATTTAATATTAATGTGTAACCCTTTCATGGTTGAAGAACTAAGTATATTTATGAAGGAATCTGTGTGTTGTTGTTCAGTTCATAGACTTTTTGGCAGTGATTTTCTATTTTGTTTTCAATGTTTTCTGTCCTTCTCCTACCTTCCCAGAGAAGAAAAGTATATTAGGAACATGCTGTAAAATAGCAACATTTCTGCCTCCAAATAACTACTGCAACTTCATGGTAATATGTTTGTTCTTTTTCATGTACATAGTTAAAATAAATGGGTGATAGTTCAAGCAGGGTTAGACTGCTAGTCCATATTTCATTTGAGTCTTTAATGGTCAGTGAAATTAATGGAATTACAGTGATTTATGTCAGCTGATGATCTAACCTTATGTCATGTTGTTTCGTGGTTAAAGCACATGGCTTGGACTGCGGAGCCTTGGCTTGTTCCCTGTTTGGACAAATGAACAGAGAACATCAGAACATACAAATCATAGTCTGCCTGTAAAATAACTTGCTATAAAACAGTAAGTTGCCACTGTGGTAAACATACCATTCAGATTTTTAAAAAAATCCTACTTTTACAAATGGAATGATTTCAATTCTTCATACAAAAACCTTCTACCAAATGAATACTGTAATACTCTGCTGTAGTTGGTTATGCTTTCTGGGCATGTCCAGTCTCACTCTGCTTTTCTGGTGATAATCTCTAATAGAAAAAGATTTTTAAAGGATTCATTTTGGCAGAAGCTTCATCTTCTGACAGTAACAGTCTTACCTAAGGGAGAATATATTTACATTCCTCTGTAGTAGTTACAATTCTTTCATCTCCTTAATGAAGAAAATGCATCAACCATAATAAAATTCAAATTAATTTTTCAGTTTAGTTTAAATTTTATCTTTTCTTGATTGATAGGTCTTGCTAGAACCCCTAATTTGGAATGGTTTCAAAATATTCTAAACTGTTGTACTCTCTGAAGGGTTGGAAATACAAAATACCTGCTTTGGGTATCATCAACATTAAATCTCTGGAGCATAATGGCAGTTTGTTCTGTACTTTCAACTTTAACCAGTGAACTCAGTATCTCAGCTGTTTTTTATTATCTGTGCAAGTTGTTGCATGGCAAAAGAAACTAGGAGAAAAAAGAAGCTTAGCTGCCATGTACCTTATAGCACATCATAACTTGAACAGTCTGTATTTACTCTTGCTTTGGCAGAGACAAAGAGATACAGTACAAGTATCGGTTACTTAACGCAAAATGGAAATCTTGAGACGAGTCAAATGCTGTTTGTTTTGTGCTGGTATTACCAATGTGACTTGTGTTCTGCTTAGATGTATGTATAGCTTGCTTCTGGACATCTGCTTTATGTTACCTCTCCTTGCCTGCTCACCACCCTCACTCTCAAGCACACATTTGCAAGCATAAAGAATAATTTTTGACAAAGCAGGAATTGAGTGTGGTTTTTTTTTTGTCTTGGGCTTTCAATTGATTGATATTTGAGACTCCTGTATCACTTCATCCAGCAATTAAAGCAAGATAGAAAAATTTTAACCTCATTAGTAGCCTTGCTTAATTTAAGATTAATTTAAGATTTTCAGCAAATACTGACAGTGCCTTACACTGCACATGCAATGATTAGAGAGATTACTGATCAATTTTACACATTGAAAAAAGCTGAAAAAACCTTTTCTAAGTCATTGTACAGGAGTAAGAATATTAAAATACTTGAGAAAAAAATAGATTTTTGAACAGCAAAACAAAGATTTTGTTAAATAAAATATTTAATGTATTAGCCTCTGAATAACATCAGTGAGTCTTTGCACTTCAAGGGACAAAAGTTCCTTACTTAGATGCGATAAAATTACCTCTTGTATCAAAGTGTGTGAGTGAAAGAGTGCCTTCAAGTGGGTCTACACATCACGTACTTGCCAAGTATAAACGATGCCCATGAAAGTCAGATACAGATGTATCTGTCTTACAGCTTGTACCAGCTGATAAATCTAATGTTCTTTCCACCTGCTAAATACTACAGAATAGTTGGGCATGTTTATATAATAGTTCAATCATAATTGCTGGAAACTTATTGATTAGTTACTGTCCTCTGGTTAACTTTAAACAAAGATGCTATTGTCTTTGGAGAACTCACTGTACATCAGCTAGCATTTCTCCTGAAAGCTTATAATTAGCTTCTTATTATTAGAAGATAGTTTTCCTTTTTACCCTAAAGTAAACCAAAGGGAAATTCATTACACCTTCCTTTGTATCAAGTTTTGTTTTACTGTCCATTATCCAAAAGTCAAAGAAGTGGTTGAGTTATTTTTCTGTCACTGTTTCCACATAAAGCCCTGTTCCTCAATCTCTGTTTGGTTGTTCTGCAGAGCTCTCATGACACAGAGCAGATCAAAAAAGGTGCTTTAATCGATCAGTTATGGTTTCTTTCCCATGGAGAATCCAGAGTGATATAAATCTGGTTAGCAACATGAAAGACCTTGTATACTCTGAAGTTAATTTGTTGTTTTTCTCACTAAGATGTGGGACTTTTTTTGAGATTATTTGGGTAAATTGTATTCAGTTTATTTCAGCTTGCATGGTTTATAATTAATTTTTTTTTTTCAGTTTCCTATCAGCTTTAAAAAAGGTTGTTAAAAGTCTAGTGTGAAGAAGCTGTAATCAGATGTCCTCTTGAAATTGAGGTGGAGTAATTGTCCACAGCTGTCCATTCCGTCCTTATGCTTAGATACTACATAAGGTGAGGTTTTAGTTTAAATAGCTTTCATCAAGGTACACTAAGCTGGTGTTGAACCTAGTGGAGACCATTTTTATTTTATCATGCTGGCTCCATGTAAAGTGAGTTTCTTCCTGAACTAGAGTTTCCTGAGGAGAACTTGCCATGCATTTGTGTTAGTTCATGTTCTTTTAATACCAATTTAAATTCAAAAGATATGTGAACTAACTGCGCTCCTGTCTTGAGGTTCTGGAGACGTGCTGGCTCATGCTAGATATCCTTCTGAAGAAAAACCATCTGTAGTAATCACTTGCCATTATAAGACTTACGTGGCTTCTTGCTGCAGGATTTCTGAAAGGTACAGTTGATTCTTATAGCGAAAGTCAAAATACACTCCTTCAAGTGAATTGCTAATCACCCCTTTTCTTAAGAGTTATAATCTAAATATATCCTTTTAGGTTTATTTTTTGATAAATCAGATTTGCATTACACAGTAATTCGAAACATGCTAAGGAAAGGTGAATGTTAAGTTCGTGTTTGCTACAGATGTTTGCTGTGTCCCTTTGGCTGGTGGGAATAAAATGGATGAAAGTCTTGCAGATAGATATGCACTATTATTAGAAGCTTGTGGAAAAACTATGTGGTGAAGTCCAGTGTATTAATACTTGGAAAGTAATATTATAGCAGTTTGGGGTAAAAAAGTCTCTTTTTTGGGGGGACCAGCTGGTATTCAGAATACTTGAAGAAATCATTTGATTATATGAGCTCACTCTAAGTATTATGTTGATGATGATATTACATTGCCTCCAAAAACATAGATACTAGTGAAGATTGTTAGGGGGAAATGGCTAGTTTCAGCTTTGATAGCAATTTCTGCATTGCATGGGCTGTTTGGGCAGGTTAGAGTGGGAGAAATTGCTGCATTATCAAGATTACCTGGAGAAAGGGGACTACCAGTAATGTTTTCTACAAGGGGAGTAAAAATGGCTGGCTTGTCTCTTTGAGAGAGAAAAGTCTTCAGTGTTGGCGAGCAGCCTGCAGAGTAAACTATCCCATCTATTGATACAGCCTCAGAAACTTATTTCAGCATTCTCTGAAAAGAAGACAATTTGAAATTCCCATCTGGACTGAAGAGTCCTTTACAGTGCTGTGATAGAAGATAATAAGCCCTGCAGAATATTTGATTTCATTCACGTGTGATACTGGAACTGTCTTGCACTGATAGCCATCGTTCAGTAGCAATACAGAAACGAATCCATGTGGTTTTCCCATACAGGACACAAGTGTCATGGCAGATTGTTCAAGTTTAATTACTATCGTCTGTCACGCATAAGGGTTTTAAGATCTGGAAACTTGTTCCAGGTCATCAGATAGGACCACGAAGATGGTTAAGGGAATAGAGAATCTTACAGATGAGGAGAAGATGAGAGAGCTGGGGCTGTTCAGCCTGGAGAGGAGAAGGTTCATGGGCAATCTTATCCATGTTTCTAAATGCTTGATGAGAGGGAATGAAGAAGAGAGAGCCAAACTGTTCTCAGGAAGAGAAGACAGGACAAGAGACAATGGGCATTAAAACCCACGAAATTCTGTTTGAACACAAAAGACGACTTTTTTTTACTGTAGAACACTAGTCGAACACTGGCACAAGTTTCCCACAGAGGATGTGGAGTCTCCATCTGTGGAGATACTCAAAACCTGCTAGACAACTTGTCCTGTTGTCCTGGGCAGCCTGCTGTAGGGGACCATGCTTGAGCAGGCACATTGAACTAGATAATCTTGAGAGGTCCCGTCCATCCTCAATGATTATGTCGTTTTGTGAATAGGCCAAAAGTTGTGCAGTGCCGTATTTTTTCAACAGGACTCTTTAAATAGAATTCAAACTTGAGCCTCAAGTACCCTTGGACCAAAACAGTTCTTGTTGCATTCCAAAGGTGTAGCATTATCCCATGGGAACAATCTGGTAGTTTCTCCAAAGCTGTGGCTTTCCTCACAGAGAGCAAGAATTGCTGTCTCTCACATGCTAGCATAATCAATATACTGTTTTACATAATTTGTTTCTCTATTTAAGACAGGTAGTGCTATCTATTAGTCAGGTTTCCTGATACATCCTAAATCTGCTCTTTAGTTGCTTGCAATGTTTTCTTTGGGCTAAAATTTTTCATCTTGTGTGTATGCTCTACCTTTCTTTCATTTTATTATCTTTTTCCAATTTTGGAGCAATTCAGCTTTTTCCTGAAACTAGGGGGAAAAGAGTAATTTGCCCTTGTTTTTAGTACTTCAAGCAGGTTGTCAGGAAAATTGGCTTAGCTTGTATGCACGTATGTTTTCCATAGATTGTGTCTGGTTCTTAGAACTACTTTCCCTATCGTTGCACATGTGCTCTGGGCTTTGCTGGGTTCAGTGGCCTTAAGTGAGTCATAAATATCTCTTCAGTTATGCTTTTGCTGGCCCAAATAGCTGGAGCTGCCTGCCTGAATGAAGGAGCAAGAATCAGTTGTGTGAGGACAGCAGGAGTATAAACTGGGACAAGGATCACTTAGGCTTTAAGGTCTCCTGGCAATGAGATGACAAACCTTTGAAGGGAAGGGATTCTTACTGCTGTAGATGATAGGGAAGAAAAAGACAGTAAGCTGCTGCTCCTGCCTCTTTTAGCCTTCACCTTGGTCTGTGAGTGTGCATGTGGGTTGTGAAAACTAATGGCACATGGCTGAAGCGAAGAGCAAAGGGGAATGTCCGAAATCAGAAACTGTAGCCGTCTCTTATTTCTGTTCTCCTAAAAGAAAGAGAGGGTACTTGCTGACAGGAAATTTAACTAGTTTGAGGCATTTGGCTATGACTGCCTGAGAAAGGGCACCCACATGCGTTTAGGAGAGAGAAAGCAGTAGGTTGGTGAAAGCAGTAGCTTCGTGTTCTACTTCTGTGGTTTTGGATCCATTTGCTTGTTATCACTTGGGAAAACTTGCACTATCATGGGGTTCAGTGGGTCACGCTTTTTTTGCCTGTCCACCATAGCACCAGCTTTCTTGGTGCTAGTGCAAGCAAGTGTGAAGCACTTCATCTCCTCCATAGGATCAGGGCAGATGCCACAGAGCTTTGGGACTTCGTTTCTGCGCCTCACTGGTGCCTCAGACACATTGTCTATTTTAGACAGGTTTCCTAAGGAAACAAGTTTCAATGATTGAACTGTGTTGCCTTCTCTGCCCCAGTCTGTTTTCAACCCATCAGTCCATTTGAACCAGATTTGGCAGGGGACTGAGGTCCTGATTTTCATGAAAATCAGTGTCTGGTTTTGGAATGGACTAGTGTCCCGTTGAGGATGAGTGTCCCATTGAGCAAAGAGCTACACTGAGGCCAGTTGGCAAGTCTGCAGGCTTGTCTGCACATGCAAAAATAGCCCAGCAGGATACATGTAGCAGAACCATGCCCAGCAACTGCTGCTTCTTGCCTAGGTTTTACACGAGGGAGCTGCGTATGTTTGGGAAGGGGAGGGGGGGTGGGGGGAGGAGAAGTAGGACACATTCAAAGAAACAGGCTTTTTTATTTCTGCTCTTTGAGAAACATCTTGTGGGAACTGTATTCTCTATTTCCCAGTAGATGTCTGAGGCAGACAGCTAGATGATGTCTAGTTACCAGAGCACAAATGTCTTTGCTTATTCTCTCCCAGTAAGGACTGTTCTTGCTGCCTCAGCTTGTCCTGTGGCTGTAGAAGAGTTTTACACCCTGGTTTCCATTTTATTCTTTCCTTTTAGGATGTTGCAGGTTGAGAAAGATACTTTGATATGGCATTTCAAAATTGAATACCTGGATTTTCTTTCCAGTCACAGATCGAAGAGCTAGCCAGAGAAACATTCAGCTTTTAACAGTGACTTCAAAATTCACATGGTAGTGTCCTGACGTATTTCAGTTTTCAAGAAATCTGTTCCTCTTGTATAAAGTAGCTATATACTTTTTGCTAACTGTTTGAAAAGGTTACTGAATTCTGTTACTGAATTCTTTTTTACTCTTTTAATGTATCATGCAAATCTGAACTTCCAATGCAGACAGGAAAACTGTAGAACCTGGGGATTTTATAGCACCTCGTTTCATTAAACAAAAAAACCTAAAAAGCCCCCAAACCCCCTATCCTGGAGGAACTTTTCTGTATCTACTGTAGAAGATACTGTTTGTACCTGCTTAGAACATCCACATGCTTAGCTGTGTATGTTTGTTCAGAAGAATATCAAAGCACGTATTTGCAATACACATCAGTTGTGATACCCGTTGTAATATACGTGGGAAGGTGTGGAAGGGGAAGTTGAAACGGCTCTTTCGCTGATGATTAAACCAAAACAAAAACAACTGCTGATTCCCTGGCCAGCCAGCTTGCTGGGACATTTTTATAATTCTTGTGCTCTGTTGTTGGAGATCTCCAATTAGCCTCAAACTGGAGCTCGCAGCTTGTGTGTGAAACAGGCAGCTGCTGGCACGCAATCTTCCCTGAAGTTGTTTCCTTTCCTTTTTCCTGAGATTTAGCGAAGGGGGGGAAGGGGTTGGAGTCACATGGATACAAAGCTTTTGATTAATGTCCAAGTCTGTGCTGCTGCGGAGGCTTTCCAACCTCTCAGCTAACAGGGCGAGCTGGGAACCAGTGACCGCTCGTTTCCTCCAGGCTGTGTCCCCTTCCTGACGGGAAAGGAGCACGCTCTGGGGTGGCTCCTCGCCTCCGGACCTCGGGCGGCTGCTGGAGCTGGGTGAGAAGGGGCTGAGGCTGCTGCGCGGCTGGGGACCGGCCGGAGCGCGGCCCCGCTATGTAACTTAGCGGAGTCTTTTGTTGTCCTTGTCCGCAGCGCAGTGCCGGGGCGCTCAGGCAGCGCTGCCTGCAGCCGGGAAAGGC